>NW_027597181.1:30000-96154 GCF_964194155.1 Cetorhinus maximus | reverse complement strand
GACAGAGAGAGCGGGAGACAGGGAGAGCGGGAGACAGGGAGCGCGGAAACAGGGAGAGCGGGAAACAGAGAGAGCAGGAGACAGAGAGAGCAGGAAACAGGGAGAGCGGGAGACAGAGAGAGCGAGAGACAGGGAGTGCGGGAGACAGAGAGGGAGAGCCGGAGACAGAGAGGGAGAGCAGGGGACAGAGAGGGAGAGCGGGAGACAGAGAGGGAGAGCAGGAGACAGAGAGGGAGAGCGGGGGACAGAGAGGGAGAGCGGGGGACAGAGAGGGAGAGCGGGGGACAGAGAGGGCGAGCGGGTGACAGGGAGGGAGAGCGGAAGACAGGGAGGGAGAGCGGGAGACAAAGAGGGAGAGCGGGAGACAGAGAGGGAGATCGGGGGACAGAGAGGGAGAGCCGGGGACAGAGAGGGAGAGCGGGGGACAGAGAGGGAGAGCGGGAGACGGAGAGGGAGAGCGGGAGACGGGAGGGAGAGCAGGAGACAGAGAGGGAGAGCCGGAGAGGGAGAGCGGGAGACAGAGAGGGAGAGCAGGAGACAGAGAGGGAGAGCCGGAGAGGGAGAGCGGGAGACAGAGAGGGAGAGCAGGAGACCGAGAGGCAGAGAGGGAGAGCGGGAGGCAGAGAGAGAGCGCGAGAGACAGAGAGGGGGAGCGGGAGACAGAGAGGGAGAGCGGGAGACAGAGAGGGAGAGCGGGAGACAGAGAGGGAGAGCGGGAGACAGAGAGGGAGAGCGGGAGACAGAGAGGGAGAGCGGGAGACAGAGAGGGAGAGCGGGAGACAGAGAGGGAGAGCGGGGGACAGAGAAGGAGAGCGGGAGACAGAGAGGGAGAGCGGGGGACAGAGAAGGAGAGCGGGAGACAGAGAGGGAGTGCGGGAGACAGAGGCAGAGCGGGAGACAGAGAGAGAGGGAGACAGAGAGAGAGGGAGACAGACAGAGAGGGAGACAGACAGAGAGAGCGGGAGACAGAGAGAGGGATTCAGAAAGAGAGAGAGGGAGACAGAGAGAGAGAGGGAGACAGAGAGAGAGGGAGGGAGACAGAGAGAAACGGACGGAGTCAGACAGAGAGAGAGCGGGAGACAGAGAGAGAGCGGGAGACAAACAGACAGATAGACGGTCAAGATGTGCAAGAGGCACAGCACTAATCTCTGCTCAAATAGGTCCCTCTTCTCCGAACGCGTTCCATCCACCACTCGCTGGTCGCCGTGTGTCCGAGTTGACGCTTCTCCCACTGAAGTGTGCGGCCAGCTCGCCCACCCACCCGGCAGAATCACCCCCAGAAACCCCCGTCCACCCCAGAGCCCCCGCCCCGGGACTCACGGTTCATGTAGGTGCTGGACGGGCTCATCTGCAGCTGCATGGGGCTGTCTGGGTCAGGGATGGCGTAATCTGAAAAGCAAGAGCGAGGACAGCAGTATACCTCCCATCCTGGTCAACAGTGCGGCGCTCCCTCAGCACTCACCCTCCGACAGTGCGGCAATCCCTCAGTACTGACCCTCCGACAGTGCGGCGCTCCCTCAGCACTGACCCTCCCACAGTGCGGCGCTCCCTCAGCACTCACCCTCCGACAGTGCGGCAATCCCTCAGTACTGACCCTCCGACAGTGCGGCGCTCCCTCAGCACTGACCCTCCCACAGTGCGGCGCTCCCTCAGCACTGACCCTCCGACAGTGCGGAGCTCCCTCAGTACTGGCCCTCCGACAGTGCGGAGCTCCCTCAGCACTGACCCTCCCTCAGCACTGACCCTCCGACAGTGCGGCGCTCCCTCAGCACTGACCCTCCGACAGTGCGGCGCTCCCTCAGTACTGACCCTCCGACAGTGCGGCGCTCCCTCAGCACTGACCCTCCGACAGTGCGGCTCTCCCTCAGCACTGACCCTCCGACAGTGCGGCGCTCCCTCAGTACTGACCCTCCGACAGTGCGGCGCTCCCTCAGCACTGACCCTCCGACAGTGCGGCTCTCCCTCAGCACTCACCCTCCGACAGTGCGGCGCTCCCTCAGCACTCACCCTCCGACAGTGCGGCAATCCCTCAGTACTGACCCTCCGACAGTGCGGCGCTCCCTCAGCACTGACCCTCCCACAGTGCGGCGCTCCCTCAGCACTGACCCTCCGACAGTGCGGAGCTCCCTCAGTACTGGCCCTCCGACAGTGCGGAGCTCCCTCAGCACTGACCCTCCCTCAGCACTGACCCTCCGACAGTGCGGCGCTCCCTCAGCACTGACCCTCCGACAGTGCGGCGCTCCCTCAGTACTGACCCTCCGACAGTGCGGCGCTCCCTCAGCACTGACCCTCTGACAGTGCGGAGCTCCCTCAGTACTGGCCCTCCGACAGTGCGGAGCTCCCTCAGCACTGACCTTCCCTCAGCACTGACCCTCCGACAGTGCGGCGCTCCCTCAGTACTGACCCTCCGACAGCGCGGCGCTCCCTCGGCACTGACCCTCCGACACTGCGGCGCTCCCTCAGCACTGACCCTCCCACAGTGCGGCGCTCCCTCAGCACTGACCCTCCGACAGTGCGGCGCTCCCTCAGCACTGACCCTCCGACAATGCGGCGCTCCCTCAGCACTGATAAACCAGATCGCCCCGAGGGTGAGGTGCCTACCTTCATCGCTGCTGTCTTCATCCCTCTTATTCTTCGCCTGAGGGACTGCGTAAAGGCTCCCTGCCCTCCATCCCTCAGAGTCCTGTCCAGTGTGCCTCGGAGGGGCTGTGGAAGGGGAGGGGGAATGGAGGGAAGATCACATCAGCTTCAGACAGGAGGATTGACAGCACGTAAACCACGCCCGAGAGCCGACCGACCTTGGAAGGTTTCCGGCTGACGTCCGGGCACAGCAAGATCCCACGCCCAGCGCCGTCCTCCCCGGAGCGAGAGGCCATCTCACTGAAACGTAGAAAACTCTGAAGGGCTTTGACAGGGTCGGTGCTGAGAGGCTGTTTCCCTCCCCCTCTCCCCGGGGCTGGAGAGTCTAGAACACGGGGGGTCCCAGTCTCAGGAGAAGGGGTCGGCCGTTTGGGGCTGAGGTGAAGGAGAAATGTCTTCACCCGGGAGGGTTGTGAATCTTTGGAATTCTCCTACCCCAGAGAGCGGCGGGTGCTCCGTCATCGAGTAGGTTCAAGACCGGGAGATCGAGGGATTTTTGGAGGCTGAGGGGGATCGAGGGATATGGGGAGAGTGCGGGAAGGTGGAGTTGAGGTGGAAGATCAGCCGCAGGCTCGATTAATGTCAGAGCAGGCTTGAGGGGCTGAATGGCCTCCTCCTGTTGCTTCTACACAGAGAGTGAAATCGGTTGAGGGATAAATATTCGCCCCGGCGCACTGGGCCCCCGACAATCCCCCCTTTTGTCTTCCAACTCTGGCTGTGCGATCTTCCGATCCACTTACTATCGAGAGATAGGTTGGGTGCCAGCAGAAATTGCGCTTACCTTCCTCACCGCTCCGCTCCCGCCGCCTTTGAGACCTCCTCTTCGGGGCCGCGTAGAGGCTCCGAGTTCCCGGCCTCTGGGACTGTGGATCTGACAGAGGGGAAGCTGGTGAAATCCAAAAGAGGGAGGTGAAGACAAGTAAAGATCCTTCATTTCCATCACCGACATGCGGCGCTCCCTCAGCACTGACCCTCCGACAGTGCGGCGCTCCCTCAGCACTGACCCTCCGACAGTGCGGCGCTCCCTCAGCACTGACCCTCCGACAGTGCGGCGCTCCCTCAGCACTGACCCTCCGACAGTGCGGCGCTCCCTCAGCACTGACCCTCCGACAGTGCGGCGCTCCCTCAGCACTGACCCTCCGACAGTGCGGCGCTCCCTCAGCACTGACCCTCCGACAGTGCGGCGCTCCCTCAGCACTGACCCTCCCACAGTGCGGCGCTCCCTCAGCACTGACCCTCCGACAGTGCGGCGCTCCCTCAGCGCTGACCCTCCGACAGTGCGGCACTCCCTCGGTACTGGCCATCCGAGAGTGCGGCTCTCCCTCAGCACTGACCCTCAGACAGTGCGGCTCTCCCTCAGCACTGACCCTCCGACAGTGCGGCGCTCCCTCAGCACTGACCCTCCGACAGTGTGGCGCTCCCTCAGCACTGACCCTCCCACAGTGCGTCGCTCCCTCAGTGCTGAAACTGGGGTGCGTTAGCCTGGATAGAGGGGGCTCGAGTCTCTGCAATGCCTGGGAGCAGATTGAACACGTGAGATCTGGGGTTGGAATTGGCGGGGGAGAGAGAGATCCACAGGAGCATATCTTTAACTGGGAGCTTGGGAGAGTGGGATTGGGAATAACCTGCCTGTCACGCACACAGTGCTCACCCATAGGACTGCAAGCCTCAATGCAATTCTGCTGACTATCTCCTGTGTCACAGTCTGGTTCCATGTAATCTGGGAAACAAATAATCAGACTTAAATCCAATTTATAACAATACTCCACTCTGTTACACTCTGACACCGGGCAGTCCCTTCCCCTATCGGAGAGCGGATTAACCCTCTCACCCACCTCCTCCCAGTTACACACACACACACAGGGCAGCCCCTTCCCCAATCGAAGGGGGGGATTAACCCTCTTGCCCACCTCTCCCCAGTTACACTCAGACACCGGACACAACTCACCATCTGTATTCCCGCTCCCGGTGTCAGCATTTGGATCTAGGTAATCTAGAGAGAGAGAGACAGAAAATAAGGCATTCAATGATAATGTTGTCAGGGGGAGTGTGTCAATATTTATAGGGGGTCCACAGGGAGTGTGTCAGTAATTACAGGGGGTCCACAGGGAGTGTGTCAGTAATTACAGGGGGTTCCCCGGGGAGTGTGTCAGTATTTACAGGGGGGAGACCCCGGGGAGTGTGTCAGTATTTACAGGGGGGGGCCCCGGGGAGTGTGTCAGTATTTACAGGGGGGTCCCCGGGGAGTGTGTCAGTATTTACAGGGGGTCCCCGGGGAGAGTGTCAGTATTTACAGGGGAGTCCCCGGGGAGTGTGTGTCAGTATTTACAGGGGGGTCCCCGGGGAGAGTGTCAGTATTTACAGGGGGGTCCCCGGGGAGTGTGTCAGTATTTACAGGGGGGGTCCCCGGGGAGTGTGTCAGTATTTACAGGGAATCCCCGGGGAGTGTGTCAGTATTTACAGGGGGGGTCCCCGGGGAGTGTGTCAGTATTTACAGGGGGTCCCTGGGGAGTGTGTCAGTATTTACAGGGGGGTCCCCGGGGAGTGTGTCAGTATTTACGGGGGGTCCCCGGGGAGTGTGTCAGTATTTACAGGGGAGTCCCCGGGGAGAGTGTCAGTATTTACAGGGGGTTCCCGGGGAGTGTGTCAGTATTTACAGGGGGGTCCCCGGGGAGTGTGTCGGTATTTACAGGGGGTCCCCGGGGCACCGGACACAACTCACCATCTGTATTCCCGCTCCCGGTGTCAGCATTTGGATCCAGGTAATCTAGACAGAGAGAGAGAAAATGAGACATTCAATGATAATGTTGTCAGGGGGAGAGTGTCAGTATTTACAGGGGGTCCATGGGGAGTGTGTCAGTATTTACAGGGGGTTCCCGGGGAGTGTGTCAGTATTTACAGGGGGATCCCCGGGGAGTGTGTCAGTATTTACAGGGGGTTCCCGGGGAGTGTGTCAGTATTTACAGGGGGTCCCGGGGAGTGTGTCAGTATTTACAGGGGGGGGTCCCCGGGGAGTGTGTCAGTATTTACAGGGGGTCCCCGGGGAGTGTGTCAGTATTTACAGGGTGTACCCGGGGAGTGTGTCAGTATTTACAGGGGGTTCCCGGGGAGTGTGTCAGTATTTACAGGGTGTACCCGGGGAGTGTGTCAGTATTTACAGGGGGGTCCCCGGGGAGTGTGTCAGTATTTACAGGGGGTCCCCGGGGTGTGTGTCAGTATTTACAGGGGGTCCCCGGGGAGTGTGTCAGTATTTACAGGGGGTCCCCGGGGAGTGTGTCAGTATTTACAGGGGGGTCCCCGGGGAGTGTGTCAGTATTTACAGGGGGGTCCCCGGGGTGTGTGTCAGTATTTACAGGGGGTCCCCGGGGAGTGTGTCAGTATTTACAGGGGGTCCCCGGGGAGTGTGTCAGTATTTACAGGGGGTCCCCGGGGAGTGTGTCAGTATTTACAGGGGGTCCCCAGGGAGTGTGTCAGTATTTACAGGGGGGTCCCCGGGGAGTGTGTCAGTATTTACAGGGGGTTCCCCGGGGAGTGTGTCAGTATTTACAGGGGGGAGTCCCCGGGGAGTGTGTCAGTATTTACAGGGGGGTCCCCGGGGAGTGTGTCAGTATTTACAGGGGGTCCCCGGGGAGTGTGTCGGTATTTACAGGGGGTTCCCGGGGAGTGTGTCGGTATTTACAGGGGGTTCCCGGGGCACCGGACACAACTCACCATCTGTATTCCCGCTCCCGGTGTCAGCATTTGGATCCAGGTAATCTAGACAGAGAGAGAGAAAATGAGACATTCAATGATAATGTTGTCAGGGGGAGTGTGTCAGTATTTACAGGGGGTCCCGGGGGAGTGTGTCAGTATTTACAGGGAGAGACCCGGGGGAGTGTGTCAGTATTTACAGGGGGGTCCCCGGGGCTTGTGTCAGTATTTACAGGGGGTCCCCGGGGAGTGTGTCAGTATTTACAGGGAGAGACCCCGGGGAGTGTGTCAGTATTTACAGGGGGGTCCCCGGGGAGTGTGTCTGTATTTACAGGGAGAGACCCCGGGGAGTGTGTCAGTATTTACAGGGCGGTCCCCGGGGAGTGTGTCAGTATTTACAGGGGGTCCCCGGGGAGTATGTCAGTATTTACAGGGGGTCCCCGGGGTGTGTGTCGGTATTTACAGGGGGACCCGGGGAGTGTGTCAGTATTTACAGGGGGGGTCCCCGGGGAGTGTGTCAGTATTTACAGGGGGTCCCCGGGGAGTGTGTCAGTATTTACAGGGAGAGACCCCGGGGAGTGTGTCAGTATTTACAGGGGGTCCCCGGGGAGTGTGTCAGTATTTACAGGGGGTCCCCGGGGAGTGTGTCAGTATTTACAGGGGGTCCCCGGGGAGTGTGTCAGTATTTACAGGGGGTCCCCGGGGAGTGTGTCAGTATTTACAGGGGGGTCCCCGGGGAGTGTGTCAGTATTTACAGGGGGTCCCCAGGGAGTGTGTCAGTATTTACATGGGGGTCCCCGGGGAGTGTGTCAGTATTTACAGGGGGGAGTCCCCGGGGAGTGTGTCAGTATTTACAGGGGGGAGTCCCCGGGGAGTGTGTCAGTATTTACAGGGGGGTCCCTCGGGGAGTGTGTCAGTATTTACAGGGGGTCCCCGGGGAGTGTGTCAGTATTTACAGGGGGTCCCCGGGGAGTGTGTCAGTATTTACAGGGGGGTCCCCGGGGTGTGTGTCAGTATTTACAGGGGGTTCCCCGGGGAGTGTGTCAGTATTTACAGGGGAGTCCCCGGGGAGTGTGTCAGTATTTACAGGGGGGAGTCCCCGGGGAGTGTGTCAGTATTTACAGGGGGTCCCGGGGAGTGTGTCAGTATTTACAGGGGGGTCCCCGGGGGAGTGTGTCAGTATTTACAGGGGGGTCCCGGGGAGTGTGTCAGTATTTACAGGGGGGTCCCCGGGGAGTGTGTCAGTATTTACAGGGGGTCCCCGGGGAGTGTGTCGGTATTTACAGGGGGTTCCCGGGGAGTGTGTCGGTATTTACAGGGGGTTCCCGGGGCACCGGACACAACTCACCATCTGTATTCCCGCTCCCGGTGTCAGCATTTGGATCCAGGTAATCTAGACAGAGAGAGAGAGAAAATGAGACATTCAATGATAATGTTGTCAGGGGGAGTGTGTCAGTATTTACAGGGGGGTCCCCGGGGAGTGTGTCTGTATTTACAGGGAGAGACCCCGGGGAGTGTGTCAGTATTTACAGGGCGGTCCCCGGGGAGTGTGTCAGTATTTACAGGGGGTCCCCGGGGAGTATGTCAGTATTTACAGGGGGTCCCCGGGGTGTGTGTCAGTATTTACAGGGGGTCCCCGGGGTGTGTGTCAGTATTTACAGGGGGACCCGGGGAGTGTGTCAGTATTTACAGGGGGGGTCCCCGGGGAGTGTGTCAGTATTTACAGGGGGACCCGGGGAGTGTGTCAGTATTTACAGGGGGGTCCCCGGGGAGTGTGTCAGTATTTACAGGGGGTCCCCGGGGAGTGTGTCAGTATTTACAGGGGGGTCCCTGGGGAGAGTGTCAGTATTTACAGGGGGGTCCCCGGGGAATGTGTCAGTATTTACAGGGAGTGTCCGGGGAGTGTGTCAGTATTTACAGGGGGTCCCCGAGGAGTGTGTCAGTATTTACAGGGGGTCCCCGGGGAGTGTGTCAGTATTTACAGGGGGTCCCCGGGGAGTGTGTCAGTATTTACTGGGGGGTCCCCGGGGAGTGTGTCAGTATTTACAGGGAGAGACCCCGGGGAGTGTGTCAGTATTTACAGGGGGGTCCTGGGGAGTGTGTCAGTATTTACAGGGAGAGACCCCGGGGAGTGTGTCAGTATTTACAGGGGGGTCCCGGGGAGTGTGTCAGTATTTACAGGGGAATCCCCGGGGAGTGTGTCTGTATTTACAGGGGGTCCCCGGGGAGTGTGTCAGTATTTACAGGGGGTCCCCGGGGAGTGTGTCAGTATTTACAGGGCGTCCCCGGGGAGCGTGTCAGTATTTACAGGGGGTCCCCGGGGAGTGTGTCAGTATTTACAGGGGGTCCCCGGCGAGTGTGTCAGTATTTACAGGGGGGTCCCCGGGGAGTGTGTCAGTATTTACAGGGGGTCCCCGGGGAGTGTGTCAGTATTTACAGGGGGGTCCCCGGGGAGTGTTTCAGTATTTACCGGGGGGTCCCCGGGGAGTGTGTCAGTATTTACTGGGGGGTCCCCGGGGGAGTGTGTCAGTATTTACAGGGGGGTCCCCGGGGAGTGTGTCAGTATTTACAGGGGGGTCCCCGGGGAGTGTGTCAGTATTTACAGGGGGGTCCCCGGGGAGTGTGTCAGTATTTACAGGGGGGTCCCCGGGGGAGTGTGTCAGTATTTACAGGGGGGTCCCCGGGGGAGTGTGTCAGTATTTACAGGGGGGTCCCCGGGGGAGTGTGTCAGTATTTACAGGGACTCCCCAGGGGAGTGTGTCAGTACCTTTGGGTTATGTGAGTGGGGTAACTTTAAATGCTGTGGCACTCACCCTCCGACACTTGGTCCTCCTCAGCACACAGGTTTTCGTAGAACAGGGCAACTGGAATGCACAGAAGAGGACATTAGGATCTTGCTCGATGGCCGGGAATGTGTTCCTGGAAGACTGGAGGCTGTTCCCATTGTCTCGCTCCCCAGAACCCACTGTCTAGAGGAGCCTGTACAACACGTGGACCTCTGCAGAGAGTCCATGGTTTAAGACCCAACCATCTTCAGCTGCTTCATCAATGACCTTCCTTCCATCATAAGGTCAGAAGTGGGGATGTTCGCTGATGGTTGCACAATGTTCAGCAGCAATCGCGACTCCTCAGATACTGAAGCAGCCCATGTCCAAATGCAGCAAAACCTGGACAATATCCAGGCTTGGGCTGACAAGTGGCAAGTAACATTCGCACCACACAAGTGCCAGGCAATGACCATCTCCAACAAGAGAGAATCCACCCATCGCCCCTTGACGTTCAATGGCATTACCCTCACTGAATCCCCCACTATCAACATCCTGGGGGTTACCATTGACCAGAAACTGAACTGGGACCAGCCATATAAATACTGTGGTTACAAGAGCAGGTCAGAGGCTGGGAATCCTGCGGAGAGTAACTCACCTCCTGACTCCCCACCCAAAGCCTGTCCACCATCTACAAGGCACCAGTCAGGAGTGTGATGGGATACTCCCCACTTGCCTGGATGAGTGCGGCTCCCACAACACTCAAGAAGCTCGACACCGTCCAGGGCAAAGCAGCCCCCCCCGCTCGATCGGCACCCCATCCGCAAACATTCACTCCCTCAACCACCACCGACGCACAGGGGCAGCAGAGTGTGTACCATCTACAAGATGCACTGCAGCAACTCGCCAAGGCTCCTTCGACAGCGCTGCCCAAACCCACCACCTCTACCGTCTAGAAGGACGAGGGCAGCAGACACATGGGGAACACCACCACCTGGAAGTTCCCCTCCGAGCCCCTCACCCATCCCGACTTGGAAATATATCGGCCGTTCCTTCACCGTCGCTGGGTCCAAATCCTGGAACTCCCTCCCTAACAGCGCCGTGGGTGTACCTACACCACACAGGGGACAAAATCCTGGAACTCCCTCCCTAACAGCGCCGTGGGTGTACCTACACCACACGGACAAAATCCTGGAACTCCCTCCCTAACAGCGCCGTGGGTGTACCTACACCACACGGGACAAAATCCTGGAACTCCCTCCCTAACAGCGCCGTGGGTGTACCTACACCACACAGGGGACAAAATCCTGGAACTCCCTCCCTAACAGCGCCGTGGGTGTACCTACACCACATGGACAAAATCCTGGAACTCCCTCCCTAACAGTGCCGTGGGTGTACCTACACCACACGGGGACTGCAGCGGCTCAAGATGGCGGCTCACCCACCACCTTCTCAAGGGGGCAATTAGGGACGGGCATTAAATGCTGGGCCATCCCATGAATGAACTTTTAGAAGAGTGTGGGTCGCATTCCCTCATTTCCGGTGCTTTCTTCTGCACTGGACTCTCTCCTCTGACACATTCCCAACTTCACAATGGTGGTATCTTCAATCCCTCTCTCTGTCTCTCTCTCTGTCTCTCTCTCTCTCTCTCCCTCTCCCTGTCTCTCGCTCTCTCTCTCCCTCTCCCTGTCTCTCTCTCTCCCTCTCCCTGTCTCTCTCTCTCCCTCTCCCTGTCTCTCTCTCTCCCTCTCCCTGTCTCTCTCTCTCCCTCTCCCTGTCTCCCTGTCTCCCTGTCTCTCTCTCCCTCTCTCTCTCTCTCTCTCTCTCCCTCTCCCTGTCTCACACATTCCATTCTTCACACACCCACCTCTCCAGCCAAACCTCACCATCTTGATCCTGGTCAAATTCGTTGGTTAGAGCCTGTTCCTCAGCCGCTCCGTCATCCTCAGGCGATCCCAGGTTCTCGTAGCTGGTGGAGCCCGAGCCACTGTGAACGTCTGCAACACCTGGAGAGGGAGAGAAAGCCGCGGGGATGAGAATTCCCCAGCGATTGCGGAACATGGGGAACGAGAGCAAGAAGAGGCCCTTCAGCCCCACCACCCTGCTTCACCCTTTGACCTTCCGTGGCTGATCCTCAACCTCAACTCCACCTTTCCGCTGACCCTCCGACAGTGCGGCGCTCCCTCAGCACTGACCCTCCGACAGTGCGGCGCTCCCTCAGCACTGACCCTCCGACAGTGCGGCGCTCCCTCAGCACTGACCCTCCGACAGTGCGGCGCTCCCTCAGCGCCGACCCTCCGACAGTGCGGCGCTCCCTCAGCACTGACCCTCCGACAGTGCGGCGCTCCCTCAGCGCCGACCCTCCGACAGTGCGGCAAGAGTGTGGTGTGGTGGAGATGGAGAGGTAGAATTTGGGAGGGATCATGGATCTCCATTTACCCACCTTGCTCCATTGTTGAGACATGGTTTCTGTAAGTCCCGTTGAGTTGTGTGTCCAATGTTGACGTCTTCTTGAAGAAACTGCTGGTGGAATGAATTGAAGACCGATTGTCAAGGAGCTCCTCATGAGTGAAGAGTGGCATTTGTTAAAGGGAGCGAGAAATGGAGAGAGAGAGATGGTACGAGGGTCAGTGAAGGGGGGAATGTGAGAGAGAGATGGAGAGAGAGAGGGTACGAGAGTCAGTGAAGGTGGGAATGTGAAAGAGAGATGGAGAGAGAGGGGGAGAGAGTACGAGAGTCAGTGAAGGGAGGAATGTGAAAGAGAGATGGAGAGAGAAAGAGGGTACAAGGGTTAGTGAAGGGAGGAATGTGAGCGAGAAATGGAGAGAGAGAGAGGGTACGAGAGAGAGAGAGCGAGAGAGCGAGGAGAATGTGTCAGAGCGGAGGGAGAGAGGGGGTCCAAGAGTCCGTGAAGACTGGAGAGAGTTGGAGAGACTGAGGGTATGAGGTTCAATGATGAGGGGAAGGTGAGAGAGAGAGAGAGATGGAGAGAAACAGAGGGTACAGGGATCAGTGGAGATGGTCATCTGCAAGAGACAGATGGAGAGAGAGATAGTGGGAGAGAGAGAGAGGGTACCGGGGTCAGTGAAGGGGGGAATGTGGGAGAGAGATGGGGGGAGAGAGAGAGAGGGTACCGGGGTCAGTGAAGGGGGGAATGTGGGAGAGAGATGGGGGGAGAGAGAGAGAGGGTATCGGGGTCAGTGAAGGGGGGAATGTGGGAGAGAGATGGGGGGAGAGAGAGGGTACGATGGTCAGGGATCAGGGGAATGTAAGAGAGATGGGGGGGAGAGAGAGAGAGAGGGTACGAGGGTCAGTGAAGGGGGAATGTGAAAGAGAGATGGAGAGAGAGAGAGAGGGGGCACGAGGGTCAGTGAAGGGGGGAATGTGTGAGAGAGATGGAGAGAGAGAGAGTACGAGGGTCAGTGAAGAGGGGGAATGTGTGAGAGAGAGAGAGAGAGTATGTGGGTCAGTGAAGAGGGGGAATGTGGGAGGGAGATGGAGAGAGATAGAGAGAGAGTACGAGGATCAGTGAAGAGGGGGAATGTGAGAGAGAGATGGAGAGAGATAGAGAGAGAGTACGTGGGTCAGTGAAGAGGGGGAATGTGGGAGGGAGATGGAGAGATGGAGAGAGATAGAGAGAGAGTACGTGGGTCAGTGAAGAGGGGGAATGTGGGAGAGAGATGGAGTGAGAGAGAGAGTACGTGGGTCAGTGAAGAGGGGGAATGTGTGAGAGAGAGAGAGAGAGTATGTGGGTCAGTGAAGAGGGGGAATGTGGGAGGGAGATGGAGAGAGATAGAGAGAGAGTACGTGGGTCAGTGAAGAGGGGGAATGTGAGAGAGAGAGAGAGAGAGTACGTGGGTCAGTGAAGAGGGGGAATGTGTGAGAGAGAGAGAGAGAGTATGTGGGTCAGTGAAGAGGGGGAATGTGGGAGGGAGATGGAGAGAGATAGAGAGAGAGTACGTGGGTCAGTGAAGAGGGGGAATGTGGAAGAGAGATGGAGAGAGAGAGAGAGAGAGGGTACGTGGGTCAGTGAAGAGGGGGAATGTGGGAGGGAGATGGAGAGAGATAGAGAGAGAGTACGTGGGTCAGTGAAGAGGGGGAATGTGGGAGGGAGATGGAGAGATGGAGAGAGATAGAGAGAGAGTACGTGGGTCAGTGAAGAGGGGGAATGTGGAAGAGGGATGGAGAGAGAGAGAGAGAGAGGGTACGTGGGTCAGTGAAGAGGGGGAATGTGGAAGAGAGATGGAGAGAGAGAGAGAGAGAGGGTACGTGGGTCAGTGAAGAGGGGGAATGTGGAAGAGAGATGGAGAGAGAGAGAGAGAGAGGGTACGTGGGTCAGTGAAGAGGGGGAATGTGTGAGAGAGAGAGAGAGAGTATGTGGGTCAGTGAAGAGGGGGAATGTGGGAGGGAGATGGAGAGAGATAGAGAGAGAGTACGTGGGTCAGTGAAGAGGGGGAATGTGGGAGGGAGATGGAGAGATGGAGAGAGATAGAGAGAGAGTACGTGGGTCAGTGAAGAGGGGGAATGTGGAAGAGGGATGGAGAGAGAGAGAGAGAGAGAGGGTACGTGGGTCAGTGAAGAGGGGGAATGTGTGAGAGAGAGAGAGAGAGTATGTGGGTCAGTGAAGAGGGGGAATGTGGGAGGGAGATGGAGAGATGGAGAGAGATAGAGAGAGAGTACGTGGGTCAGTGAAGAGGGGGAATGTGGAAGAGGGATGGAGAGAGAGAGAGAGAGAGGGTACGTGGGTCAGTGAAGAGGGGGAATGTGGAAGAGGGATGGAGAGAGAGAGAGAGAGAGAGGGTACGTGGGTCAGTGAAGAGGGGGAATGTGGGAGAGAGATGGAGAGAGATAGAGAGAGGGTACGTGGGTCAGTGAAGAGGGGGAATGTGCTGGGAAGGTCTTGTCAATGAGACAAAATGGTTGTTGGGGTTTTGAGGGACGAAGCAAGAGTTTGGTTGGAACGTTACCTCAGCATCCTCGAGATCCGTTCGTGACGAGCTTGGTGCTTCCACTCTGTAAGGAAGGTGAAGTTTAGCTTGACAGGTTATTGCTGGTAGTGCCGGCGGTCATTGCCCATCTTGCCCAGTTGCCCCTTCAGAAGGCCAAGTTCCGGCCACCTCACCTTTGGCCCCGGCTGAGGGGGTTACCTCGCCCGCGGCAAAGGGTCAGGGTCAACCATGTTCCAGTGGGGACAGGAGAGAGGTGTGGAACACAACAGGAGCAGGAGTGGGGGTCCACGCGAGCTTGCTCAGCCCCTTAATCCAGCCTGTGGCTGATCTTCCCCCTCAACTCCACCTTAATCCAGCCTGTGGCTGATCTTCCACCTCAACTCCACCTTAATCCAGCCTGTGGCTGATCTTCCACCTCAACTCCACCTTAATCCAGCCTGTGGCTGATCTTCCACCTCAACTCCACCTTAATCCAGCCTGTGGCTGATCTTCTCCCTCAACTCCACCTCCCCGCACTCTCCCCACATCCCCTCAATCCCCTCGGTGTCCAAAAATCCTCTCGATCTCCCGGTCTTGAACCTACTCGATGACGGAGCACCCACCGCTCTCTGGGGTAGGAGAATTCCAAAGATTCACAACCCTCCCCGAGTGAAGACATTTCTCCTTCATCTCAGCCCAAAACGGCCGACCCCTTCTCCTGAGACTGGGACCCCCCCGTGTTCTAGACTCTTGTCGGGGTGAAAGGGAATAAGGGTTTAAGGTATCAAGGTGCGTAGGGGTGAAGATACAGATCAGCAGTTGCAGATGTGAAGCGATTCAGGTTCTCCTCCTCCTGTTCCTGTGTAACAGGCTCGAGCAGAGGGGCTGAATGGCCTCCTCCTGTTCCTGTGTAACAGGCTCGAGAGGGGCTGAATGGCCTCCTCCTGTTCCTGTGTAACAGGCTCGAGCAGAGGGGCTGAATGGCCTCCTCCTGTTCCTGTGTAACAGGCTCGAGGAGGGGGGCTGAATGGCCTCCTCCTGTTCCTGTGTGACAGGCTCGAGGAGAGGGGCTGAATGGCCTCCTCCTGTTCCTGTGTAACAGGGTTCGAGAGGGGCTGAATGGCCTCCTCCTGTTCCCGTGTAACAGGCTCAAGGAGAGGGGCTGAATGGGCCTCCTCCTGTTCCTGTGTAACAGGGCTGGAGAGGGGCTGAATGGCCTCCTACTGTTCCTGTGTAACAGGTTCAAGAAGGGGCTGAATGGGCCTCCTCCTGTTCCTGTGTAACAGGGCTGGAGAGGGGCTGAATGGCCTCCTCCTGTTCCTGTGTAACAGGGTTCAAGAGGGGCTGAATGGGCCTCCTCCTGTTCCTGTGTAACAGGGCTGGAGAGGGGCTGAATGGCCTCCTCCTGTTCCTGTGTAACAGGCTCGAGGAGGGGGCTGAATGGCCTCCTCCTGTCCCTGTGTAACAGGCTCAAGGAGGGGGCTGAATGGCCTCCTCCTGTTCCTGTGTCACAGGCTCGAGGAGGGAGGGAGTGAGGGAGAGAGGCCGAGCGACCCTCCTCTCCTGTCCCCCCCGAGGCAACAGCGGGTGGGCCCCGAGAGAGAGAGAGAGAGAGGACGCACAGCAAGATCCCAATGGCCGGGCGACGCGGAAAGGGAAAGAGGCGCCGGAAACTTAACTGCGTCGGAGCTTCAGGAGGAGTGCGAGGGTCGAGGCGGAGAGGCACGAGGAGCAGATCACGGTCACCAGGGGAATCCACCACCTCCTCAAAATTTCCAGGAGACCTGGGGGAGCCAAGCAACAACAACCTTCAGAGAGACAACGGGATTCGGGGAGTCCCTCGGAGGGGGTTCTTCCTCGTTTCCGGGGCCCCTTTTGAACCTCACGTACAGGGGGGCTTCGGAGGTTTGCAATAGGCGCAGAGACGTGTCGGAGGGTTGGAGGAGGTTACAGAGATAGGGAGGGTTGTAGGGGCTGGAGGAGGTTACAGAGATAGGGAGGGGTGTAGGGGGCTGGAGGAGGTTACAGAGATAGGGAGAGGTGTAGGGGTTGGAGGAGGTTACAGAGATAGGCAGGGTTGTAGGGGCTGGAGGAGGTTACAGAGATAGGGAAGGTTGTAGGGGCTGGAGGAGGTTACAGAGATAGGGAGGGTTGTTGGGGCTGGAGGAGGTTACAGAGATAGGGAGGGTTGTAGGGGCTGGAGGAGGTTACAGAGATAGGGAGGGGTGTAGGGGCTGGAGGAGGTTACAGAGATAGGGAGGGGTGTAGGGTTGGAGGAGGTTACAGAGATAGGGAGAGTTGTAGGGGCTGGAGGAGGTTACAGAGATAGGGAGGGTTGTAGGGGCTGGAGGAGGTTACAGAGATAGGGAGGGTTGTAGGGGCTGGAGGAGGTTACAGAGATAGGGAGGTGTGTAGGGGTTGGAGGAGGTTACAGAGATAGGGAGAGTTGTAGGGGCTGGAGGAGGTTACAGAGATAGGGAGGGTTGTAGGGGCTGGAGGAGGTTACAGAGATAGGGAGAGGTGTAGGGGTTGGAGGAGGTTACAGAGATAGGGAGGGGTGTAGGGGGCTGGAGGAGGTTACAGAGATAGGGAGGGGTGTAGGGGTTGGAGGAGGTTACAGAGATAGGGAGAGTTGTAGGGGCTGGAGGAGGTTACAGAGATAGGGAGGGTTGTAGGGCTGGAGGAGGTTACAGAGATAGGGAGGGTTGTAGGGGCTGGAGGAGGTTACAGAGATAGGGAGGGGTGTAGGGGGCTGGAGGAAGTTACAGAGATAGGGAGGGTTGTAGGGGCTGGAGGAGGTTACAGAGATAGGGAGGGTTGTAGGGGCTGGAGGAGGTTACAGAAATAGGGAGGGGGGAGTGAGGGCCATGGAGGGGATTTGAAAACGGAAGCGTTGCCGGACCGGGAGCATGGGTTAGGGAACGCCGCACTGTCGGAGGGTCAGCGCTGAGGGAGAGCCGCACTGTCGGAGGGTCGGTGCTGAGGGAGCGCCGCACTGTCGGAGGGTCGGTGCTGAGGGAGCGCCGCACTGTCGGAGGGTCAGAGCTGAGGGAGCGCCGCACTGTCGGAGGGTCAGCGCTGAGGGAGCGCCGCACTGTCGGAGGGTCAGCGCTGAGGGAGCGCCGCACTGTCGGAGGGTCAGCGCTGAGGGAGCGCCGCACTGTCGGAGGGTCAGTGCCGAGGGAGCGCCGCACTGTCGGAGGGTCAGTGCTGAGGGAGCGCCGCACTGTCGGAGGGTCAGTACCGAGGGAGTGCCGCACTGTCGGAGGGTCAGTGCTGAGGGAGCGCCGCACTGTCGGAGGGTCAGTACCGAGGGAGCGCCGCACTGTCGGAGGGTCAGCGCTGAGGGAGCGCCGCACTGTCGGAGGGTCAGCGCTGAGGGAGAGCCGCACTGTGGGAGGGTCAGTGCTGAGGGAGTGCCGCACTGTCGGAGGGTCAGTGCTGAGGGAGCGCCCGCACCGTCGGAGGGTCAGTGCTGAGGGAGCGCCCGCACCGTCGGAGGGTCAGTGCTGAGGGAGCGCCCGCACCGTCGGAGGGTCAGTGCTGAGGGAGCGCCCGCACCGTCGGAGGGTCAGTGCTGAGGGAGCGCCCGCACCGTCGGAGGGGAGCAGATTGCGCGGAGTCCCCTTACCTGGCCCCAGCACTCGAAGCCTCACTCGGTACTCCTTGCCTCCGTCCCTGCAGACGTAGGTGCCCGCGTCGAGGTAGCGCAGCTCGAGGACCACCAGCGATGCCCCCCCGGCCAGCGAGACAGCATAACCCCGGCGTAGGCGCGCCCGCTCCAGCAGCCCGCAGGTGCCCGCGCGCCCTCTCTGGCTGGAGCACGCTCTCTGCCTCGCCCACCCGTGGGTGCCATTGTCCGTCAGGTCGCACCGGATCCAGATATCGTCACCGCTGCAGGAGGAGAGGGTCGGCATCTGTAACCCTGGCGGAGAGAGAGAGAGAGAGGGAGAGGAAGAAAAAAGTGCTAGAGCAGAACCAGGGACTGGAGAAAGTAGTGGGACTTAAGGAGCGCGCGCGCTCGCGTCTATGTCGTGACAGGGCGTGGAGGGGGGGGCGTGAAATCGCCAAGGGGGCATCGAGAGGTGAAGCGGACGGGTGGATAACCCGGGTCGAACGGGCATGGGTGAGGAGGCCATCTTCGAACCAGATGGGGGGAGAGAGAGCGGGAGAGAGAGCGGGAGAGAAGAGGACTCTTGAGGCGGTGACCATCTGACCCAAAAAAAACCGAAAAACCAGCGGAGATCCAAAGAGATTTCGGGTCGGGCGGATCACGGGATGTTGCCGGAGATCGCAGGACTCTTCACGGCGCGGGAGGAGGAGGAGAAGAGAGGGCCATTCGGCCCATCGAGTCTGCGGCTGGCTCCCTGAAAGAGCGGTCCACCTTGTTTTCCCACCACCTCCCCCCCCACCCCACCCCCCACCCCGAACCTTGGCGCGCAATCGTTCTCTTTTCCGGGTGGCCGTCCGATTACACGGGTTCAACGTGACCCCCCTCCCTCTTGCACTCTCGGTGCCCCCCCCGCCATGAATAAAGCCTCAGATATAGTATATGCTCCATGCACTGCGCTCTCTCAACCCTGCCCTCTTCAACGACCCTGTGAGCGCCGGTGCACCAGAGCAGAGAAAAAGGTCCCTCGAGGGCCAAGGGCGTTCTGCAGGCATTGGCGCTGAGAAAGACGCTGCCCCTTAAAGGGGTGGCTGCTGTTCTGGGAAAAGGCAGCTTTGCAGAGGAAAAGGTAATTAAGCGGTTTTAAGAAGCCGGGAACCTCTTGACCCCGGTGGGCTGGGTGCACGGTGAGGGGGTGAGGGGGTGTCACACGGTGGTCTACGGCTTTGGAAAAAAATAAATAAAACAAACCCGTGCCTGGGAAACTAGCTTTCGAGGAGAAGAAGGACCAACCGCTTGAGAAAAGAAGACGGCAGCCTTTTATTTTCCCCCCTTTTCTTTCCCCTCTTTTTTTTTTTGGTTCTCGCGGCGTTAGGGGGCCCCTCCCTCCACAGCCGGGAGCGAGCGGGAAATGCGCCGAGGTTGGCCGCTGCAACATGCCGGAGTTGAGTGCCTGCAAGCGTTCCTCGAAGTCCCCACCCCACCCCCCACCCACCCCACACCACCAACCGGGAAGCTGTCGACTGTTTCGCCGGTCTCGAGCGCCGGGAGCGACCCTCTGACCCCCCCGGACGTCGATTCGAGGGTTCCGACCATCTATCCTCTCCCCCCCTCGAACCCGGGCCGTTTAGCCCTCGGCAGGGTTTCTCTACCTGTACGCCTCTCTGTTTTCGGAGGAGGGCGCTGTGCGCGCGTGCCCGAGTGTTTGAAACGCAAACCCGGGTCGTAGTCCCTGGAATTTCGGAGGTCGAGGGGGTGGGGGGGGGCGCGAGTCGATAGAAGTTTCCGTGGATGTTCGGGGTCGAGAGAGAGAGAGAGAGGGACACGGTGTCCGCGGGTCGGAGGTGTAGGGGGAGGTCTAGAGCGAGGGAGCAGACTCTAGGCTTAGAGTCAGACCTCCCCGGAGCGCGCGCTCCCTGTTCCACTGGAAACACGTTGCTCCGAGGGACCTTTAAGGCCGTGAAGGGTTAAGTTACAGGCGCGTTGATCCACCAACCCCCTCTCGCAACAGGGAGGTGCTGTCAGGCTGGAGGTTAGAGGATGTTTCAGAGTCTTGTGTGTGTGTGTGTGTGTGTGTGTGTGTGTGCGTGTGTGTGAGTGTGTGTGTGCGTGTGTGTGAGTGTTTGTGTGTGCGAGAGAGATGGCGAATGCGTGAGAGCGCGATTGTGAACGTGTGTGTGTGTGTGTCAGTGCATGAGGCAGTCTGCTAACGTCTCTTTGACTGTATGTGTGTGTGTGTGTGACTTTGTGTATGAGTGTGTGTGTATGCATCTGTGTCTGTGTTTGTGTGTCTAGACTTTGTGTATGAGTCTGTGTCTGTGTGTGTGTGTGTGTGTGTGTGTATGTGTGTCTAGGACATTGTGTATGCGTATGCGTGTGCGTGTGTGTGTGTGCGCGTGACTGCGTATGAGTGTCTGTGCCTGTGTCTAGGACGTTGTGTATGCATCTCTGTCCGGCTCTGTGTGTGCGTGTGTAGACTTTGTGTTTGAGTCTGTGTGTGTGTGTTTATGACTTTGTGAGTGTGTTTATGACTGCGTGTGTGTGTGTGTGTGTATCTATGACTTTGTGGGTGTGTATGTGTGTGTGTCTATGACTTTGTGTGTGTATCTATGACTTTGTGGGTGTGTATGTGTGTGTATCTATGACTTTGTGTGTGTGTGTCTGTGTGTGTGTCTATGACTTTGAGTGTGTATCTATGACTTTGTGGGTGTGTATGTGTGTGTATCTATGACTTTGTGTGTGTGTGTCTGTGTGTGTGTCTATGACTGTGTGTGTGTCTGTGTCTATGACTTTGTGTGTGTATCTATGACTTTGTGGGTGTGTGTGTGTGTGTCTATGACTTGGTGTGTGTGTGTGTGTGTGTGTGTGTGTGTCTATGACTGTGTGTGTGTGTCTATGACTTTGTGTGTGTGTGTGTGTGTGTGTGTCTATGACTGTGTGTGTGTCTATGACTGTGTGTGTGTGTCTATGACTTTGTGTGTGTATCTATGACTTTGTGTGTGTGTGTGTGTGTGTGTATCTATGACTTTGAGTGTGTATCTATGACTTTGTGGGTGTGTATGTGTGTGTATCTATGACTTTGTATGTGTGTGTCTGTGTGTGTGTGTCTATGACTGTGTGTGTGTGTCTATGACATTGTGTGTGCATCTATGACTTTGTGGGTGTGTGTGTGTGTCTATGACTGTGTGTGTGTATGTGTGTGTGTCTATGATTTTGTGTGTGTGTGTGTGTGTGTGTGTCTATGACTTTGTGTGTATGTGTGTGTCTATGACTTTGTGTGTGTGTATGTGTGTGTCAATGACTTTGTGTGTGTGTATGTGTGTGTCTATGATTTTGTGTGTGTGTATGTGTGTGTGTCTACGACTTTGTGTGTGTGTATGTGTGTGTCTATGGCTTTGTGTGTGTGTATGTGTGTGTGTCTATGACTTTGTGTGTGTGTATGTGTATGTCTATGACTTTGTGTGCGTGTGTCTATGACTTTGTGTGTGTGTGTCTATAACTTTGTGTGTGTGTGAGTGTATCTATGACTTTGTGTGTGTATCTATGACTTTGTGTGTGTCTATGATTTTGTGTGTGTGTCTATAACTTTGTGTGTATGTGTGTGTGTCTATGACTTTGTGTGTGTGTATGTGTGTGTGTCTATGATTTTGTGTGTATGTATGCGTGTGTGTCTATGACTTTGTGTGTGTGTATGCGTGTGTGTCTACGATTTTGTGTGTATGTGTGTGTGTCTATATCTTTGTGTGTATGTGTGTCTGTGTGTCTATGACTTGGTGTGTGTGTGTCTATGACATTGTGGGTGTGTATGTGTGTGTGTCTATGATCTTGTGTGTGTGTGTGGGTCTATGACTTTGTGTGTGTGTGTGTCTATGACTTTGTGTGTGTGTGAGTGTGTGCCTATGACTTTGTGTGTGTGTATGTGTTTCTATGATTTTGTGTGTGTGTGTGTGTCTATAACTTTGTGGGTGTGTATGTGTGTGTGTCTATGACTTTGTGTGTATGTGTGTGTGTGTGTGTGTGTGTCTATGACTGTGTGTGTGTCTACGATTTTGTGTGTGTGTGTGTGTCTATAACTTTGTGGGTGTGTATGTGTGTGTGTCCATGACTTGGTGTGTGTGTATGTGTGTGTGTCTATGACTTTGTGTGTGTATGTGTGTCTGTCTATAACTTTGTGTGTGTGTATGTGTGTGTGTCTATGACTTTGTGGGTGTGTATGTGTGTGTGTCTATGACCTTGTGGGTGTGTATGTGTGTGTGTGTCTATGACTTTGTGTGTGTGTATGTGTGTGTGTCTATGACTTTGTGTGTGTGTGTGTGTCTATGACTTTGTGTGTGTATCTATGACTTTGTGGGTGTGTATGTGTGTCTATGATTTTGTGTGTGTGTGTGTCTATGACTTTGTGTGTATGTGTGTGTGTGTGTGTCTATGACTTTGTGTGTGTGTGTGTCTATGACTTTGTGTGTATGTGTGTCTATGACTTTGTGTGTGTATCCATGACTTTGTGGGTGTGTATGTGTGTGTGTCTATGACTTTGTGTGTGTGTATGTGTGTGTGTCTATGATTTTGTGTGTGTGTATGCGTGTGTGTCTATGACTTTGAGTGTGTGTATGTGTGTGTGTCTACGATTTTGTGTGTATGTGTGTGTGTCTATAACTTTGTGTGTATGTATATGTGTGTGTGTCTATGACTTGGTGTGTGTGTGTCTATGACTTTGTGGGTGTGTATGTGTGTGTGTCTATGATCTTGTGTGTGTGTGTGTATGGGTCTATGACTTTGTGTGTGTGTGTGTGTGTCTATGACTTTGTGTATATGTATGTGTGTGTGTCTATGACTTTGTGTGTGTGTGTGTGTGTGTGTGTGTGTGTGTCTATGACTTTGTGTGTGTATGTGTGTGTGTCTACGATTTTGTGTGTGTGTGTCTATGACTTGGTGTGTGTGTATGTGTTTCTATGATTTTGTGTGTGTGTCTATGGCTTTGTGTGTGTGTGTGTGTGTGTGTGTCTATGACTTTGTGTGTATGTGTGTGTGTGTGTGTGTGTGTCTATGACTTTGTGTGTGTGTGTGTGTCTATGACTTTGTGTGTATGTGTGTGTGTGTGTGTGTGTCTATGACTTTGTGTGTGTATCTATGACTTTGTGTGTGTGTCTATGATTTTGTGTGTGTGTCTATGACTTTGTGTGTATGTGTGTGTGTCTATGACTTTGTGTGTATGTATGCGTGTGTGTCTACGATTTTGTGTGTATGTGTGTGTGTCTATAACTTTGTGTGTATGTGTGCGTGTGTGTCTATGACTTGGTGTGTGTGTGTCTATGACTTTGTGTGTGTATATGTGTGTGTCTACGATTTTGTGTGTATGTGTGTCTGTCTATAACTTTGTGTGTGTGTGTCTATAACTTTGTGTGTGTGTGTCTATGACTTTGTGTGTATGTGTGTGTGTGTGTCTATGACTTTGTGTGTGTATCCATGACTTTGTGGGTGTGTATGTGTGTCTATGACTTTGTGTGTATCTATGACTTTGTGTGTGTATGTGTGTGTCTATGATTTTGTGTGTGTGTATGCGTGTGTGTCTATGACTGTGTGTGTGTATGTGTGTGTCTATGATTTTGTGTGTGTATATGTCTAAGACTTTGTGTATAAGTCTCTGTGTTGGTCTGGGTCTGTGTGTGTTTACGACTTTGTATATGTGTGTTTATGACTTTGTGCGTGTGTGTTTATGACTGTGTGTGTGTTTTTGACTGTGTATGTGTTTATGACTGTGTATGTGTGTCTATGACTTTGTGTGTGTATCTATGACTTCGTGTGTGTGTGTCTATGACTTTGTGTGTGTGTGTGTATCTATGACTTTGTGTGTGTATATGTCTAAGACTTTGTGTATAAGTCTCTGTGTGGGTCTGGGTCCGTGTGTGTGTGTGTTTATGACTTTGAGTGTGTGTGTTTGTGACTTTGAGTGTGTGTGTCTATGACTATATGTGTGTCAATGACTGTATGTGTGTCTATGACTTTGTGTGTGTGTATGTCTATGACTTTGTGTGTGTGTTTTTGACTGTGTGTATGTGTGTCAATGACTGTATGTGTGTCAATGACTGTATGTGTGTCTATGACTTTGTGTGTGTGTATGACTGTGTGTGTGTCTATGACTGTGTGTGTGTGTGTGTCTATGACTCTGTGTGTGTGTGTGTGTGTGTCTATGACTGTGTGTGTCTATGACTGTGTGTGTGTCTATGACTGTGTGTGTGTGTGTGTGTGTCTATGATTTTGTGTGTGTATATGTCTAAGACTTTGTGTATAAGTCTCTGTGTGGGTCTGGGTCTGTGTGTGTGTGTGTTTATGACTGTGTGTGTGTGTGTCTATGACTTTGTGTGAGCGTGTGTGTGTGTAAGAGAGTATGTGTGTGTCTGAAAGTGAGAGCGTGCGTGTGCGTGAAAGAGTGTGTTTGAAAGAGTGTGTTTGAAAGAGTGTGTTTGAAAGAGTGTGTGTGTGTGTGTGAAAGAGAGAGTGTGTGTGCATTTGAAAGGGAGAGCGTGTGTGTGAGAAAGACAGAGTGTGTGTGTGTGTGTAAGAGCAAGCATGCGTGTGAAAGAGAGAGTGTGCGCTTAATTGAAAGAGAGAGAGTGTGTGTGTGAGGGAGAGTGAGCGCGTGTGTGTGTGTGAGAGAGCGTGACTGTGTGTGTGAGAGAGCGTGTGTGTGTGTGTGAGAGAGAGATAGTGTGTGTGTGTGAAAGAGAGAGAGTGTGTGTGTGAGTGTGTGTGTGTGAAAGAGAGAGTGTGTGTGCGTGTGTGTAAATGACAGTGTGTGTTTGTGAGGGCGTGAGTGTGTGTGAGTGTGTGTGCGCATGCACGTGAGAGAGAGAATGCGGGTGAGTGAGAGAAAACACGTGTGAGAGTGAGAGTGTGTGCACGTGTGTGAGTGAGAGAGAGTGAGTGTGTATGCACGCGTGTGAGTGAGAGAGAGTGAGTGTGTGTGCATGTGTGTGAGTGAGTGTGAGTGCAACCCTGGGGTGTGAGTGAGTGTGAGTGTGAGTGTGACCCTGGGGTGTGAGTGAGTGTGAGTCTGAGTGCGACCCTGGGGTGTGAGTGAGTGTGAGTGTGAGTGCGACCCTGAGGTGAGGTGAGTGTGAGTGTGAGTGCGACCCTGGGGCGTGTGTGAGTGTGAGTGTGAGTGCGACCCTGGAGTGAGTGTGAGTGTGGGTGAGTGTGAGTGTGAGTGCAACCCTGGGGTGTGAGTGAGTGTAAGTGTGAGTGAGTGTGAGTGTGACCCTGGGTGTGAGTGAGTGTGAGTGAGCGTGAGTGCGACCCTGGGGTGTGAGTGAGTGTGAGTGCGACCCTGGGGTGTGAGTGTGAGTGTGAGTGCGATCCTGGGGTGTGAGTGTGAGTGTGACCCTGGGGTGTGAGTGTGAGTGCGACCCTGGGGTGTGAGTGAGTGCGAGTGCAAGTGTGAGTGCGGCCCTGGGGTGTGAGTGGGTGTGAGTGTGAGTGCGACACTGGGGTGAGTGTGAGTGAGTGTGAGTGTGAGTGTGACCCTGGGGTGTGAGTGAGTGTGAGTGTGAGTGAGCGTGAGTGCGACCCTGGGGTGTGAGTGAGTGTGAGTGTGAGTGTGACCCTGGGGTGTGAGTGAGTGTGAGTCTGAGTGCGACCCTGGGGTGTGAGTGAGTGTGAGTGTGAGTGCGACCCTGAGGTGAGGTGAGTGTGAGTGTGAGTGCGACCCTGGGGTGTGAGTGAGTGTGAGTCTGAGTGCGACCCTGGGGTGTGAGTGAGTGTGAGTGTGAGTGCGACCCTGAGGTGAGGTGAGTGTGAGTGTGAGTGCGACCCTGGGGTGTGAGTGAGTGTGAGTGTGAGTGCGACCCTGGGGTGTGAGTGTGAGTGTGAGTGCGACCCTGGGGTGTGAGTGAGTGTGAGTGTGAGTGTGGCCCTGGGGTGTGAGTGAGTGTAAGTGTGAGTGCGACCCTGGGGTGAGTGTGAGTGTGAGTGCGGCCCTTGGGTGTGAGTGTGAGTGAGTGTGAGTGTGTGTGAGTGAGTGTGAGTGTGAGTGCGGCCCTGGGGTGTGAGTGAGTGTGAGTGTGTGTGTGAGTGAGTGTGAGTGTGAGTGCGGCCCTGGGGTGAGTGTGAGTGTGAGTGCGACCCTGGGGGTGTGAGTGAGTGTGAGTGTGAGTTCGGCCCTGGGGTGAGTGTGAGTGTGAGTGCGACCCTGGGGGTGTGAGTGAGTGTGAGTGTGACCCTGGGGTGTGAGTGAGTGTGAGTGTGAGTGTGTGAGTGAGTGTGAGTGCGACCCTGGGGGTGTGAGTGAGTGTGAGTGTGAGTGCGACCCTGGGGGTGTGAGTGAGTGTGAGTGTGAGTGTGAGTGCGACCCTGGGGGTGTGAGTGAGTGTGAGTGTGAGTGCGACCCTGGGGGTGTGAGTGAGTGTGAGTGTGAGTGCGACCCTGGGGGTGTGAGTGAGTGTGAGTGTGTGTGTGAGTGTGAGTGTGTGAGTGAGTGTGAGTGTGAGTGCGACCCTGGGGGTATGAGTGAGTGTGAGTGTGTGTGAGTGCGACCCTGGGGGTGTGAGTGAGTGTGAGTGTGAGTGCGACCCTGGGGGTGTGAGTGAGTGTGAGTGTGAGTGCGGCCCTTGGGTGTGAGTGTGAGTGAGTGTGAGTGTGTGAGTGAGTGTGAGTGCGGCCCTGGGGGTATGAGTGAGTGTGAGTGTGAGTGCGACCCTGGGGGTGTGAGTGAGTGTGAGTGTGTGTGTGAGTGAGTGTGAGTGCGACCCTGGGGTGTGAGTGTGAGTGTGAGTGCGACCCTGGGGGTGTGAGTGAGTGTGAGTGTGAGTGTGAGTGTGTGAGTGAGTGTGAGTGTGAGTGCGACCCTGGGGGTGTGAGTGAGTGTGAGTGTGAGTGCGACCCTGGGGTGTGAGTGAGTGTGAGTGTGAGTGCGACCCTGGGGTGTGAGTGAGTGTGAGTGTGACCCTGGGGTGTTAGTGAGTGTGAGTGTGAGTGTGTGAGTGAGTGTGAGTGCGACCCTGGGGGTGTGAGTGAGTGTGAGTGTGAGTGCGACCCTGGGGGTGTGAGTGAGTGTGAGTGTGAGTGTGAGTGCGACCCTGGGGTGTGAGTGAGTGTGAGTGTGAGTGCGACCCTGGGGTGTGAGTGTGAGTGTGAGTGCGACCTTGGGGTGTGAGTGAGTGTGAGTGTGAGTGTGGCCCTGGGGTGTGAGTGAGTGTAAGTGTGAGTGCGACCCTGGGGTGAGTGTGAGTGTGAGTGCGGCCCTTGGGTGTGAGTGTGAGTGAGTGTGAGTGTGTGTGAGTGAGTGTGAGTGTGAGTGCGGCCCTGGGGTGTGAGTGAGTGTGAGTGTGTGTGTGAGTGAGTGTGAGTGTGAGTGCGGCCCTGGGGTGAGTGTGAGTGTGAGTGCGACCCTGGGGGTGTGAGTGAGTGTGAGTGTGAGTGCGACCCTGGGGGTGTGAGTGAGTGTGAGTGTGAGTGTGAGTGCGACCCTGGGGTGTGAGTGAGTGTGAGTGTGAGTGTGAGTGCGACCCTGGGGTGTGAGTGTGAGTGTGAGTGCGACCCTGGGGTGTGAGTGAGTGTGAGTGTGAGTGTGGCCCTGGGGTGTGAGTGAGTGTAAGTGTGAGTGCGACCCTGGGGTGAGTGTGAGTGTGAGTGCGGCCCTTGGGTGTGAGTGTGAGTGAGTGTGAGTGTGTGTGAGTGAGTGTGAGTGTGAGTGCGGCCCTGGGGTGTGAGTGAGTGTGAGTGTGAGTGCGGCCCTGGGGTGAGTGTGAGTGTGAGTGCGACCCTGGGGGTGTGAGTGAGTGTGAGTGTGAGTTCGGCCCTGGGGTGAGTGTGAGTGTGAGTGCGACCCTGGGGGTGTGAGTGAGTGTGAGTGTGACCCTGGGGTGTGAGTGAGTGTGAGTGTGAGTGTCTGAGTGAGTGTGAGTGCGACCCTGGGGGTGTGAGTGAGTGTGAGTGTGAGTGCGACCCTGGGGGTGTGAGTGAGTGTGAGTGTGAGTGCGACCCTGGGGGTGTGAGTGAGTGAGTGTGAGTGCGACCCTGGGGGTGTGAGTGAGTGTGAGTGTGAGTGCGACCCTGGGGGTGTGAGTGACTGTGAGTGTGTGTGTGAGTGTGAGTGAGTGTGAGTGTGAGTGCGACCCTGGGGGTATGAGTGAGTGTGAGTGTGTGTGAGTGCGACCCTGGGGGTGTGAGTGAGTGTGAGTGTGAGTGCGACCCTGGGGGTGTGAGTGAGTGTGAGTGTGAGTGCGGCCCTTGGGTGTGAGTGTGAGTGAGTGTGAGTGTGTGAGTGAGTGTGAGTGCGGCCCTGGGGGTATGAGTGAGTGTGAGTGTGAGTGCGACCCTGGGGGTGTGAGTGAGTGTGAGTGTGTGTGTGAGTGAGTGTGAGTGCGACCCTGGGGTGTGAGTGTGAGTGTGAGTGCGACCCTGGGGGTGTGAGTGAGTGTGAGTGTGAGTGTGAGTGTGTGAGTGAGTGTGAGTGTGAGTGCGACCCTGGGGGTGTGAGTGAGTGTGAGTGTGAGTGCGACCCTGGGGTGTGAGTGAGTGTGAGTGTGAGTGTGACCCTGGGGTGTGAGTGAGTGTGAGTGTGAGTGCGACCCTGGGGGTGTGAGTGAGTGTGAGTGCGACCCTGGGGGTGTGAGTGAGTGTGAGTGTGTGTGTGAGTGAGTGTGAGTGCGACCCTGGGGTGTGAGTGTGAGTGTGAGTGCGACCCTGGGGGTGTGAGTGAGTGTGAGTGTGAGTGTGAGTGTGTGAGTGAGTGTGAGTGTGAGTGCGACCCTGGGGGTGTGAGTGAGTGTGAGTGTGAGTGCGACCCTGGGGGTGTGAGTGAGTGTGAGTGTGAGTGCGACCCTGGGGTGTGAGTGAGTGTGAGTGTGAGTGTGAGTGCGACCCTGGGGGTGTGAGTGAGTGTGAGTGTGAGTGCGACCCTGGGGGTGTGAATGAGTGTGAGTGTGAGTGTGAGTGCGACCCTGGGGGTGTGAGTGAGTGTGAGTGTGGGTGTGAGTGAGTGTGAGTGTGAGTGTGAGTACGACCCTGGGGGTGTGAGACACCGACAGATTTGAGAAGGTGCGTTTACCATTCTGCTCTCCAGTTCCCAGCTCGCAGGTAGGGACGGAGGAGGAAGAGGCGTTGCCTGGAACTGTGGTACCTGGAAGCAGCGGACAGGACAGAGGGTGAGTGGTTATCCAGAGGGGGACAGCAGCTCTGACACACACACACACACAACAACATCATTACAGAGGGCCATTCTGTCCATCGCCGCTAGCCCTTTGCTGACTCCCCACCAGCAGCGATCCACTCTCATCCCCACCCCTGGTGCCAGTGTGAGCGTTTACCCCGTACCTCACCCTGCGCCATGAGACCACAGGGCGTAGGGGCAGGAGTAGGCCATTCGGCCCATCGACTCTGCTCCGCCATTCAATGGGATCGGGGCAGATCTGATAATCCTCAACTCCCCTTTCCCGATTTCCCTTCCTGATTAAAAATCTCTCCATCTCCGCCTCGAATATACCAATGACCCCAGCCTCTACAGCCCTCTGTGGTAAAGAGTTCCACAGATTCACTACCCTCTGGAGAGAAGACATTCCTCCCCATCTCTGTCTTAAATACTCTGAGATTATTGCCCTCTGGTCTCTAGACTCTCCCACAAGGGGAAACAACCTCTCAGCATCTACCCCGTCAAGCCCCCCAGAGAATCTTATAGGTTTCAAGAAGGTCGCCTCTCATTCCTCTAAACTCCGACGAGTACAGACCCAACCTACTCAACCTCTCCTCAGAAGAAAATCCCTCCATGCCCCGAGCGAACCTTCTCTGGACTTGCCTCCAAATGCCAGTATATCTTTCCTTAGGTCATGGGACTGAAACTGTTCACCGTATTCTAGGTGTGGTCTAACTTGTGTAGTTTTAGCAAGACTTCCCTATTTTTATGCTCCCTTCCCTTTGAAATAAAGGCCAACGTTCCATTTGCCTTCCCTATGACCTGCTGAACTTGTACGCTAGCTATTTGGGATTCATGCACGAGGACTCCCAAATCCCTCTGCGCCGCAGCTTTCTGCAGCCTTTCTCCGTTCAAATAATATTCCGCTCCTCTATACTTCCTGCCAAACTGCATAACCTCACACATTCCCACATTATGTTCCATCTGCTACCTTTATTGCCCGCTCCCTTAACCTGTCTCTGTCCCTCTGGAGACTCCTTGTGTCATCCTCACCACTTGCCTTCCCACCTATTTTTGTGTCACCTGCAAACTTGGCGATAGTCCTCATCCAAGACGTCAATATATATTGTAAATAGCTGTGGCCCCAGCACTGACCCCTGTGGCACCCCACTAGTTACAGGTTGCCGTCCTGAAAATGCCCCACCTTTATCCCAAGACTCTCAGTCTTCCATGAGTTAGCCGACCCTCTCTCCACGCTAATATACCACCCCCAACACCATGGGCTCTTATCTTATTAAGTAGCCTCACGTGAGGTACCTTAGCGAACGCCTTTTGGAAATCCAAATATATTACATCTACCGGTTCCCCTTTATCTATCCTCCTCGAATAATTCTAACCAATTCGTCGAGCATGATTTCCCCTTCGTGGCTCTGCTTGATTATATTATGCATTTCTAAATGCTCTGCTATGACATCCTTTATAACATTCTCCCAATGAGGGATGTTAAGCTAACTGGCCCCATAGTTACCTGTTTATTTGTCTCCCTCCCTTTCTTTGACTAAAGGTGTTACATTGGGCGTTCTCCCATCCTCCGGGACTTTTCTAGAATCTAAGGATTCTTGGGGAAGATTACTACCAGTGCATCCACCACCTCCGCAGCTACTTCCGTTAATATCCTAGGATGAAACCCATCGGGTCCAGGGGACTTATTGGCCTTTAGCCCTATTAGTTTCCCTAGTACTTTTCTCCAGTTATTTCCTCCCCGCACTTTTGCCCCTTGATTATTGAGCATTATTGGAATGCTGTTAAGTGTCTTCGACCACGGAGACCAATGCAAAGTATTTATTCAACTCCTCTGCCATTTCCTGGTTCCCCATTATTATTTCCCCAGCCTCGTTCTCTAAGGGGCCTAGGTTGGCTTTGGACTCTCTCTTCCTTATTATGTATTTAAAGGAGCCCTTACTGTCTGTTTTTAGATTGCTTGCTAGGGAAACGGTCAAAGTTTATTTCCTCCCTCTTTATTATTATTTTTTGGTCATCCTTTGTTGGTTTTTAAACCTTTCCCAATCCACTGCCTTAAGGCTAATCTTTGCCACATTGTATGTTTTTCCATTCAATTTAGAACTGTCCTTCACTTCCTTGGCTTAACCATGGTTGGTTTATCCACCTATGTGGATCCTCCTCTCTCACTTGTTGTGAGTCTGCCTCTGTTCATCGGCCTTCTTTGCTGGTAAACTCCTTCACCGGTCCACTCGAGACAACTCTGCCCTCTTTCCTCGGTAATTAGGCTTATTTCAGTTTAGCACAGTTGTTTCTGACCCACTTTCTCACTCTCAAACTGAATGCTCAATCCTACCATGTTATGGTCACTGTGCCTGTAGGGTGCTGTACCCGTCCTGGGAGTGTTTGATGGGGACGGTGTAGAGGGAGCTTTACTCTGTATCTAACCCCGTGCTGTACCTGTCCTGGGAGTGTTTGATGGGGACAGTGTAGAGGGAGCTTTACTCTGTATCTAACCCCGTGCTGTACCTGTCCTGGGAGTGTTTGATGGGGACGGTGTAGAGGGAGCTTTACTCTGTATCTAACCCCGTGCTGTACCCGTCCTGGGAGTGTTTGATTGGGACGGTGTAGAGGGAGCTTTACTCTGTATCTAACCCCGTGCTGTACCTGTCCTGGGAGTGTTTGATGGGGACGGTGTAGAGGGAGCTTTACTCTGTATCTAAACCCGTGCTGTACCTGTCCTGGGAGTGTTTGATGGGGACGGTGTAGAGGGAGCTTTACTCTGTATCTAACCCCGTGCTGTACCCGTCCTGGGAGTGTTTGATGGGGACAGTGTAGAGGGAGCTTTACTCTGTATCTAAACCCCGTGCTGTACCTGTCCTGGGAGTGTTTGATGGGGACGGTGTAGAGGGAGCTTTACTCTGTATCTAACCCCGTGCTGTACCCGTCCTGGGAGTGTTTGATGGGGACAGTGTAGAGGGAGCTTTACTCTGTATCTAAACCCCGTGCTGTACCTGTCCTGGGAGTGTTTGATGGGGACGGTGTAGAGGGAGCTTTACTCTGTATCTAACCCCGTGCTGTACCTATCCTGGGAGTGTTTGATGGGGGACGGTGTAGAGGGAGCTTTACTCTGTCTCTAACCCCGCTCTGTTGGTAAAATTGAGGTTAAGTGGTAACTTACAGTTTTCTTGGACATGGAGTTGTCCGATGTACTTGATAATATTGTAGTCGTTATACGTGTAGATACCAGCGTCCGCCTGGGTCACATTATGGATGACGAGGTAGAGACTATCCCGGTGAACGAGACTTAGCTGGACCAGGGTGCACTTGTTAGGGCCGACGGTCAGGTTGACCAGTGGTCCACTCTCGCTATCATTCACCTTGTGCCAGGTCACCGTCTGCTGGCCACTCACGAACCCTGGTGACCCGCAGGTCAGTTCCACACCTTGACCGACTGCAAGAATAGTGCAAGACGGAGAACGATCAAATCGCGGCAGTGACATTGGCAACAGCGGGAGGCCATTCAGCCCCTCTCCAGCCCTGTTACACAGGAACAGGAGGAGGCCCATTCAGCCCCCTCTCCAGCCTGATACACAGGAACAGGAGGAGGCCCATTCAGCCCCCTCTCCAGCCTGATACACAGGAACAGGAGGAGGCCCATTCAGCCCCCTCTCCAGCCTGATACACAGGAACAGGAGGAGGCCCATTCAGCCCCCTCTCCAGCCTGATACACAGGAACAGGAGGAGGCCATTCAGCCCCTTCTCAAGCCTGTTACACAGGAACAGGAGGAGGCCATTCAGCCCCTCTTGAGCCTGTTACACAGGAACAGGGTGAGGCCATTCATCCCCTCTTGAGCCTGATACACAGGAACAGGAGGAGGCCCATTCAGCCCCCTCTCCAGCCCTGTTACACAGGTACAGGAGGAGGCCATTCAGCCCCTTCTCAAGCCCTGTTACACAGGAACAAGAGGAGGCCCATTCAGCCAGCCTCAAAACCAATTTTGCAACCAGTAAATTGCCTCCCATCCCAGGAGGTTTGACTTCAGCGAAAAGCCTCTCATGGGTCACTTTGTCGAAAGCCTTCTGGAAGTCCATGGAAATGACACCCAGAGACGTTCATTCCCTCGTCTGCCTTAGGCACCTCTTCAAAATATATTCTCTCCATTTCAAAAACTATCCTCTACCGACCCACCACACTCAGCTGGACATTTTCAAGATGGCCATTCACCCGATCCTGAATCATAGATTCCAGAAATTTCCAGATGCCCGGCTGACTGGTCTGTACATCCCCGGCTTCACTCAGCCACACTTCTCAAATAGCGTCATAATACGTGTGATTTCCCATTCGGAGATGTTCTTGATGGGAGGGGAGGGGAGGGGGGTTGGAAGAGGTTACAGAGATCGGGAGGGTTGTAGGGGGCTGGAGGAGGTTACAGAGATAGGGAGGGGTGTAGGGTGCTGGAGGAGGTTACAGAGATCGGGAGGGTTGTAGGGGGCTGGAGGAGGTTACAGAGATAGGGAGGGGTGTAGGGGCTGGAGGAGGTTACAGAGATAGGGAGGGGTGTAGGGGGCTGGAGGAGGTTACAGAGATAGCGAGGGTTGTAGGGGCTGGAGGAGGTTACAGAGATAGGGAGGGTTGTTGGGGCTGGAGGAGGTTACAGAGATAGGGAGGGGTGTAGGGGGCTGGAGGAGGTTACAGAGATAGCGAGGGTTGTAGGGGCTGGAGGAGGTTACAGAGATAGGGAGGGTTGTAGGGGCTGGAGGAGGTTACAGAGATAGGGAGGGTTGTAGGGGCTGGAGGAGGTTACAGAGATAGGGAGGGTTGTCGGGGCTGGAAGAGGTTACAGAGATTACTTTTTTAGTCATTCATGGGATGTGGTCCTCGCTGGCCGGGCCCAGCATTTATTGCCCGTCCCTAATTGCCCCCTTGAGAAGGTGGTGGGTGAGCCGCCTTCTTGAGCCGCTGCAGTCCCCGTGTGGTGTAGGTACACCCACGGCGCTGTTAGGGAGGGAGTTCCAGGATTTTGTCCCCGTGTGGTGTAGGTACACCCACAGTGCTGTTAGGGAGGGAGTTCCAGGATTTTGTCCCCTGTGTGGTGTAGGTACACCCACGGCGCTGTTAGGGAGGGAGTTCCAGGATTTTGTCCCGTGTGGTGTAGGTACACCCATGGCGCTGTTAGGGATGGAGTTCCAGGATTTTGTTCATGTGGTGTAGGTACACCCACGGCGCTGTTAGGGAGGGAGTTCCAGGATTTTGTCCCCTGTGTGGTGTAGGTACACCCACGGCGCTGTTAGGGAGGGAGTTCCAGGATTTTGTCCCGTGTGGTGTAGGTACACCCATGGCGCTGTTAGGGATGGAGTTCCAGGATTTTGTCCCCTGTGTGGTGTAGGTACACCCACGGCGCTGTTAGGGAGGGAGTTCCAGGATTTGGACCCCAGCGACAGTGAAGGAACGGCCGATATATTTCCAAGTCGGGATGGGTGAGGGGCTCGGAGGGGAACTTCCAGGTGATGGTGTTCCCCATGTGTCTGCTGCCCTCGTCCTTCTAGACGGTAGAGGTCGTGGGTTTGGGCGGCGCTGTCGAAGGAGCCTTGGCGAGTTGCTGCAGTGCATCTTGTAGATGGTACACACACTGCTGCCCCTGTGCGTCGGTGGTGGTGGAGGGAGTGAATGTTTGTGGATGGGGTGCCGATCGAGCGGGGGGGCTGCTTTGTCCTGGACGGTGTCGAGCTTCTCGAGTGTTGTGGGAGCTGCAACTCATCCAGTCAAGTGGGGAGTATCCCATCACACTCCTGACTCACTCTATTGACTACATCACGATTATTCGCAGCCACACAACTCTCCCGATTGCCATATTGCAAAACGTCCTTGTGGTGATTCTGGGAACATTTCTCAATGTGGGACTCACTCCCACGGGGAGCGGGGGAGAATGTGGGACTCGATCCCACGGGGAGAGTGTGGGACTCGCTCCCACGGGGAGAATGTGGACTCGCTCCCACGGGGAGTGGGGGAGAATGTGGGACTCGCTCCCGCGGGGAGTGGGGGGAGAATGTGGGACTCGCTCCCAAGAGGAGTGGGGGGAGAATGTGGGACTCGCTCCCATGGGGAGAGGTCGAGGTGAATTGGAGCGATGTGCTTAAGTGGGGAGCGGTGGGGAAAGCTGGATAAACACATGAGCGGGAGAGGAATCGAAGGATATGGGGACAGGGCAGAGATGAATAGCGCTGGTGGGAGGAGACTCATGTAGAGTTCTAAAACCAGCACTGAGGAAATGGGCCAAATGGACTCTTTTAGTGCAAAAAAACGCTCTCAGTTTCAGTCCTGAAAGATCTGTCTGTAAATTTGGACTCTGCTCCCTCGATCTTAACTTCCCTACAATCACCAGAAATCGTGCCTCTCTCTCTCTCTCCCTCTCTCACTCACTCTCTCTCTCTCTCTCTCACTCACTCACTCTCTCTCACTCACTCACTCTCTCTCTCTCCCTCTCTCTCTCTCTCTACCCTCAGTCCCACTAAACATTCCTGAAAATTAACATCAAATCACCCCCTGAACCTTCGAGATTCCTGGGAACACCGCCTGAGTTAATCGCGCCTCATCGTTTAACCTCGCAGAGGGTGGGAATCAGGAGGTGGTCAGGGAGGATACTGTCGGAGGGTCAGTGCTGAGGGAGCGCCGCACTGTCGGAGGGTCAGTGCTGAGGGAGCGCCCGCGCTGTCGGAGGGTCGGCGCTGAGGGAGCGCCGCACTGTTGGAGGGTCGGCGCTGAGGGAGCGCCGCATTGTCGGAGGGTCCGTGCTGAGGGAGCGCCGCACTGTCGGAGGGTCAGTGCTGAGGGAGCGCCGCGCTGTCGGAGGGTCAGCGCCGAGGGAGCGCCGCGCTGTCGGAGGGTCAGCGCCGAGGGAGCGCCGCACTGTCGGAGGGTCAGCGCCGAGGGAGAGCCGCACTGTCGGAGGGTCAGTGCTGAGGGAGCGCCGCACTGTCGGAGGGTCAGTGCTGAGGGAGCGCCGCACTGTCGGAGGGTCCGTGCTGAGGGAGCGCCGCACTGTCGGAGGGTCAGTGCCGAGGGAGCGCCGCACTGTCGGAGGGTCAGCGCCGAGGGAGCGCCGCGCTGTCGGAGGGTCAGCGCCGAGGGAGCGCCGCGCTGTCGGAGGGTCAGCGCCGAGGGAGCGCCGCGCTGTCGGAGGGTCAGCGCCGAGGGAGCGCCGCGCTGTCGGAGGGTCAGCGCCGAGGGAGCGCCGCGCTGTCGGAGGGTCAGCGCCGAGGGAGCGCCGCGCTGTCGGAGGGTCAGCGCCGAGGGGAGTGACTCATCTCCTGTCACACAACTGAAACATACAGACAGACAGACGGACAGACAGTGTCCGCCCCCGATCCCAGCCAGACCCTGAGCCCGCCTTACCGTTGCCGGAAACCTCCGGAAGGTCCTGGCCCATGCAGGGCCCCCAGAGAGTGGCCAAGATCCAGAGGGCAGCCCGGGCGTTGCACTGGCGTGGAGAGGACATCCCTCCTGGCGAAGGCGGGTGGTGGGTGGGGGGTGGGGGGGGGTGGGGAGGGTTGGGTCCTGCCCCCTCGATGGTCCAGGGACACCTCCCCTCTCCCGGACGGCAGCGAAGAGGAAGCGAGAGGCGACGGCGGTCAAGGAGCGGTCATGGCGACCGCTGGAGGTCAAGGGTCAGGGGTCAGTCCGGGGAGGATCGTCGACAAGGGGCTGGTGGGCACCCGGACGTCCGAGGGAGACCACCGGCCTGGAGGACGAAGTGGGGGGGCAGCCCGAATGCGATGATCCAGCCCGCTCGCTGGCGCAGGCCGAGCGCAGAGCGGCCAAGTGAGACCTTCCTGTCCTGCGTGTCTGCTTCCCCCCTCCAGGGACCGGTGTTTCCTCTCTCGCTCTCCCCCCCACACGCCCTCTCCTTCCGTTCGTACTCGTCCACTGCCTCTCGCGCTCAGAGATAGAGAGTAAAGCTCCCTCTACACCGTCCCCCATCAAACACTCCCAGGACAGGTACAGCACGGGGTTAGATACAGAGTAAAGCTCCCTCTACACCGTCCCCCATCAAACACTCCCAGGACAGGTACAGCACGGGGTTAGATACAGAGTAAAGCTCCCTCTACACCGTCCCCATCAAACACTCCCAGGACAGGTACAGCACGGGGTTAGATACAGAGTAAAGCTCCCTCTACACTGTCCCCATCAAACACTCCCATGACAGGTACAGCACGGGGTTAGATACAGAGTAAAGCTCCCTCTACACCGTCCCCATCAAACACTCCCAGGACAGGTACAGCACGGGGTTAGATACAGAGTAAAGCTCCCTCTACACCGTCCCCATCAAACACTCCCAGGACAGGTACAGCACGGGGTTAGATACAGAGTAAAGCTCCCTCTACACCGTCCCCATCAAACACTCCCAGGACAGATACAGCACGGGGTTAGATACAGAGTAAAGCTCCCTCTACACCGTCCCCATCAAACACTCCCAGGACAGATACAGCACGGGGTTAGATACAGAGTAAAGCTCCCTCTACACTGTCCCCATCAAACACTCCCAGGACAGGTACAGCACGGGGTTAGATACAGAGTAAAGCTCCCTCTACACCGTCCCCATCAAACACTCCCAGGACAGGTACAGCACGGGGTTAGATACAGCGTAAATCTCCCTCTACACCGTCCCCATCAAACACTCCTAGGACAGGTACAGCACGGGGTTAGATACAGAGTAAAGCTCCCTCTACACAGTCCCCATCAAACACTCCCAGGACAGGATACAGCACGGGGTTAGAGACAGGGTAAATCTCTGTCACCTTGTGTTAGTGGAAGACACCACGGTGCCTGTCTGTGTGCAGGTGGTGGCTAAGATAAGAAATCTTGTTACTAAAATGAGTCTGTGACAAACATCACAACAGAAAACTTCTCGTTTTCAGTAAATGGGGAAGTTGAGTTGAGTGCACAAGAACTGACAGCGGGTGAGAGAGGGAAGGTGAGAAAACAGAGAGAGAGAGAGAGAGAGCGAGGGAGTGAAAGTGAGATTGACAGCGAAAGGGACAGAGAGAGGGAGACAGAGAAAGAGAGGGAGACAGAGAGAGAGAGAGACAGAGGGAGAGAGAGACAGAGGGAGAGAGAGACAGAGAGAGAGAGACAGAGGGAGAGAGACAGAGAGAGAGAGACAGAGAGAGAGAGACAGAGGGAGAGAGACAGTGGGAGAGAGAGAGACAGAGAGAGAGAGAGACAGAGGGAGAGAGAGACAGAGGGAGAGAGAGACAGAGGGAGAGAGAGACAGAGGGAGAGAGAGACAGAGAGAGAGAGAGACAGTGTGAGAGAGAGAGACAGAGGGAGAGAGAGAGACAGAGGGAGAGAGAGGCAGTGGGAGAGAGAGACAGAGGGAGAGAGAGACAGTGGGAGAGAGAGACAGAGGGAGAGAGAGACAGAGAGAGAGAGAGACAGTGGGAGAGAGAGAGACAGAGGGAGAGAGAGAGACAGAGGGAGAGAGAGGCAGTGGGAGAGAGAGACGTGGGAGAGAGAGACAGAGGGAGAGAGAGACAGAGGGAGAGAGAGACAGAGAGAGAGAGAGACAGAGGGAGAGAGAAAGGCAGTGGGAGAGAGAGGCAGTGGGAGAGAGAGACAGAGGGAGAGAGAGACAGAGGGAGAGAGAGAGAGACAGAGGGAGAGAGAGACAGAGAGAGAGAGACAGAGAGAGAGAGACAGTGGGAGAGAGAGACAGAGGGGGAGAGAGACAGAGAGAGAGAGAGACAGAGGGAGAGAGAGAGAGACAGTGGGAGAGAGAGACAGAGGGAGAGAGAGACAGAGGGAGAGAGAGAGAGACAGAGGGAGAGTGAGACAGAGGGAGAGAGAGACAGAGGGAGAGAGAGACAGAGGGGGAGAGAGAGACAGAGGGAGAGAGAGACAGAGGGGGAGAGAGAGACAGAGGGAGAGAGAGACAGAGGGAGAGAGAGGGACAGAGGGAGAGAGAGACAGAGGGAGAGAGAGACAGAGGGAGAGAGAGACAGAGGGAGACAGACAGACAGAGAGAAAGAGAGAGAGACAGAGAGGGGGAGACTGTGAGGCACAGAGAGAGAGACCGATGTTAATGCTTTATAACTCCTCAACTTGACAAACTGAAACACCAAGATCGATGTCCATCCCTGAGAATAAAATGTCACTTTGTGTGGTGCCAAGAGTGCAGCGCGTCTCCCTCAGCACTGACCCTCCGACAGTGCGGCGCTCCCTCAGCACTGACCCTCCGACAGTGCGGCGCTCCCTCAGCACTGACCCTCCGACAGTGCGGCGCTCCCTCAGCACTGACCCTCCGACAGTGCGGCGCTCCCTCAGCACTGACCCTCCGACAGTGCGGCGCTCCCTCAGCACTGACCCTCCGACAGTGCGGCGCTCCCTCAGCACTGACCCTCCGACAGTGCGGCGCTCCCTCAGCACTGACCCTCCGTCAGTGCGGCTCTCCCTCAGCGCTGACCCTCCAACAGTGCGGCGCTCCCTCAGCACCGACCCTCCGACAGTGCGGCGCTCCCTCATTACTGACCATCCGACAGTGCGGCGCTCCCTCAGCGCTGACCCTCCGACAGTGCGGCGCTCCCTCAGCACTGACCCTCCGACAGTGCGGCGCTCCCTCATCACTGACCCTCCGACAGTGCGGCGCTCCCTCAGCGCTGACCCTCCGACAGTGCGGGCGCTCCCTCAGCACTGACCCTCCGACAGTGCGGCGCTCCCTCGGCACTGACCCTCCGACAGTGCGGCGCTCCCTCGGCACTGACCATCCGACAGTGCGGCGCTCCCTCAGCGCTGACCCTCCGACAGTGCGGGCGCTCCCTCAGCGCTGACCCTCCGACAGTGCGGCGCTCCCTCAGCACAGACCCTCCGACAGTGCGGGCACTCCCTCAGCACCGACCCTCCGACAGTGCGGCGCTCCCTCATTACTGACCATCCGACAGCGCGGCGCTCCCTCAGCACTGACCCTCCGACAGTGCGGGCGCTCCCTCAGCACTGACCCTCCGACAGCGCGGCTCTCCCTCGGCGCTGACTCTCCGACAGTGCGGGCGCTCCCTCTGCACTGACCCTCCGACAGTGCGGCGCTCCCTCAGCGCTGACCCTCCGACAGTGCGGGCGCTCCCTCAGCGCTGACCCTCCGACAGCGCGGCTCTCCCTCAGCACTGACCCCCTCCCACCGCCTTTCCTGGCAAGTTGGCCAATTCGGCAATTGAGCGGGGATGGGAGCCTTTGGCTTTGGCCGTAGTTTGTAGTAACCTGGCTGACCCCTTGCCGGACCTCCTCACCGATGGTGACCTTTCCAGAGAGAGAGAGAGAGAGAGAGAGAGGTGGTTGCCAAGCCCCTTCTTTGAGGTAGGTGCAAGATGGCCCATTAAATCGATAATATGTCCGAGTGGAAGAGACTGGGTGGGGTGTGGTGGCTGCGGTGAGTGGCCTTAGTGAGGCACGGTGACTAAAAACTAAATAAACTCACCCCTGGGCGTTCTGTTGCTGAGGTCGTCTCGCACGTGCGGGATCGAGAAGATAGGGAGCGCCATGCACATCTTGCGGCGGGGGGGTGGGGGGCAGAGAGTGGGTAACAACAGCACCTTCGCCCGCAATCTGAGGACCGTATTTGCCCGCGGTGCTCGGTTTCGTTTTGGCGGCCTGGGTGAGGGAGCCTTGGTGAGGGGGACACCGATTGTTGGCTCGATTGCCCGTCGGATGGGTGGCGGGGGTGGCGAGGGCACAGGCCTCGCTTGACCCCACCCCACTCCACCCCCACCCCCACCCACCAAACCCGGATTTGGAAGGCGTCTGTTTCAGATGCCCCTGCCTCAGCTCATCGGCTGCGGAAGCCCTCGCCCGCCCCTTCGTTCCCTCAGGACTCGACGATCCCAGCCTCTCTCCCACACTCGACCCTCCGTAAACTTCAGCTCGTCCCAAACTCCGCCCGTGTCCGAACTCGCACCGAGTCCCCTTCACCCCTCACCCCCCCTGTATCTCGCTGACCCACACACGGGCTCCCGGTCCCCGGCAACCCTTCCATTTTCACATTCACACCCTCGTTTTCAAATCCCCTACGTGGCCCTCACTTCCCCCCTACCCCTATCTCTGTAACCGCCTCCAGCCCCCTACAACCCTCCCTATCTCTGTAACCGCCTCCAGCCCCCTACAACCCTCCCTATCTCTGTAACCTCCTCCAGCCCCCTACAACCCTCCCTATCTCTGTAACCTCCTCCAGCCCCTACAACCCTCCCTATCTCTGTAACCTCCTCCAGCCCCTACAACCCTCCCTATCTCTGTAACCTCCTCCAGTCCCTACAACCCTCCCTATCTCTGTAACCTCCTCCAGCCCCTACAACCCTATCTCTGTAACCTCCTCCAGCCCCTACAACCCTCCCTATCTCTGTAACCTCCTCCAGCCCCTACAACCCTCCCTATCTCTGTAACCTCCTCCAGTCCCTACAACCCTCCCTATCCCTGTAACCTCCTCCAGCCCCTACAACCCTCCCTATCTCTGTAACCTCCTCCAGCCCTTACAACCCTCCCTATCTCTGTAACCTCCTACAGCCCCTACAACCCTCCCTATCTCTGTAACCTCCTCCAGCCCCTACACCCCTCCCTATCTCTGTCACCTCCTCCAGCCCCCTACACCACTCCCTATCTCTGTAACCTCCTCCAGCCCTTACAACCCTCCCTATCCCTGTAACCTCCTCCAGCCCCTACAACCCTCCCTATCTCTGTAACCTCCTCCAGCCCCTACACCCCTCCCTATCTCTGTCACCTCCTCCAGCCCCCTACACCACTCCCTATCTCTGTATCCTCCTCCAGCCCTTACAACCCTCCCTATCTCTGTAACCTCCTCCAGCCCCTACAACCCTCCCTATCTCTGTAACCTCCTCCAGCCCCTACACCCCTCACTATCTCTGTAACCTCCTCCAGCCCCTACAACCCTCCCTATCTCTGTAACCTCCTCCAGCCCCTACACCCCTCCCTATCTCTGTAACCTCCTCCAGCCCCCTACACCCTTCCTATCTCTGTAACCTCCTCCAGCCCCTACAACCCTCCCTATCTCTGTAACCTCCTCCAGCCCCTACACCCCTCCCTATCTCTGTAATCTCCTCCAGCCCCCTACACCCTTCCAATCTCTGTAACCTCCTCCAGCCCCTGCAACCCTCCCTATCTCTGTAACCTCCTCCAACCCCTACCACCCTCCCATCTCTGTAACCTCCTCCAACCCTCCCTATCTCTGTAACCTCCTCCAGCCCCTACAACCCTCATTATCTCTGTAACCTCCTCCAACCCCTACCACCCTCCCATCTCTGTAACCTCCTACAACCCTCCCTATTTCTGTCACCTCCTCCAGCTCCTACGACCCTCCCTTGTCTCTAATCTCCTCCAACACCTCAGGATCTCATTGAAAGGTAGAAAATTCTTAAGGGCTTTGACAGGGTCGATGCTGAGAGGCTGTTTTCCCCCCCTCTCCCCGGGCTGGAGAGTCTAGAACACGGGGTGTCCCAGTCTCAGGAGAACGGGTCGGCCATTTTGGGCTGAGATGAAGGAGAAATGTCTTCACTCGGGAGGGTTGTGAATCTTTGGAATTCTCCTACCCCAGAGAGCGGTGGGTGCTCCGTCATCGAGTAGGTTCATTACCGGGAGATCGAGGGATTTTTGGACACTGAGGAGATCGAGGGATGTGGGGAGAGTGCAGGAAGGTGGAGTTGAGGGAGAAGATCAGCCACAGGCTGGATTAAGGCGGAGTTGAGGGGGAAGATCAGCCACAGGCTGGATTAAGGTGGAGTTGAGGGAGAAGATCAGCCACAGGCTGGATTAAGGTGGAGTTGAGGGGGAAGATCAGCCACAGGCTGGATTAAGGTGGAGTTGAGGGAGAAGATCAGCCACAGGCTGGATTAAGGTGGAGTTGAGGTGGAAGATCAGCCACAGGCTGGATTAAGGTGGAGTTGAGGTGGATGATCAGCCACAGGCTGGATTAAGGTGGAGTTGAGGTGGAAGATCAGCCACAGGCTGGATTAAGGTGGAGTTGAGGTGGAAGATCAGCCACAGGCTGGATTAAGGTGGAGTTGAGGGAGAAGATCAGCCACAGGCTGGATTAAGGTGGAGTTGAGGTGGATGATCAGCCACAGGCTGGATTAAGGTGGAGTTGAGGTGGAAGATCAGCCACAGGCTGGATTAAGGTGGAGTTGAGGTGGAAGATCAGCCACAGGCTGGATTAAGGTGGAGTTGAGGTGGAAGATCAGCCACAGGCTGGATTAAGGTGGAGTTGAGGTGGATGATCAGCCACAGGCTGGATTAAGGTGGAGTTGAGGTGGAAGATCAGCCACAGGCTGGATTAAGGTGGAGTTGAGGTGGAAGATCAGCCACAGGCTGGATTAAGGCGGAGTTGAGGGGGAAGATCAGCCACAGGCTGGATTAAGGGTGGGCCGCACTTATTCTTTATGCTGGCGGCGCCCTGGGTCCAATGTCTGTCCCCCGTCCAAGCTGCGCTGGGTCCATTCTCTCAGCTGTTGCTCGCGGGATCTTGCTGTGCACAAGTTGGCTGCCTCCTTTCCTACGTTACGGCGACCGCCCTTCGATGAATAGCTTCGCCGGGCATCCCGATGGGAGGGGGAGTGTGGGGGTGCGCAAAATTGTATTTTGTTTATTTTGGGATCATTATATAATGGGGATTATTGTATGTAACCAAAGCGTGGCAGTCTGGGATGCTGGAGGACTCCTGTCTGGTCCTCCAGGACTCAGTGGGCTGGGTTTCCCCCCGCTGCCCCCTGGGACACTGGAGGAGTCAGGGAAGGTCCTCCAGGCTCCAGGCTGCCGCCCGCTGGCCGCCGGGATGCCGGAGGACCGCCGGTCGGTCCTCCAGCCCTGCCGCGCGGCCCGCCGGGATACCGGAGGACCGCCGTTCGGTCCTCCAGGGGGCGGGAGGAAGGGAAGAGGCGGTCTGCTGCAAGGAAGAGGAAATGGTGACGACCTGGTGCCGGCTGGAGCGCTGAGGCGCGGTGTTGAAGACGGAGAAGGGAAAGCTGGGGGATGAGCCCGGGCAGATGGAGGCCGGCGGTGGAGGAGGGGGAGGCAGCGCGCCGCCAGCTGGTGAAGGCGGTAAGGCTGAGGGCTGAAGGCTGGGGTGGGTGTGGGGAAACAGGTGGGATCTCCGCTGGCGCGGGGAGCCTAAAATGATTAGGCCGCGGGTTGACCTTTCACCCAAGCGGTGGCCGCGCCCCCTCCGCTTTGTCGCGCCCCCTCCTCTTTGCCACGCCCCGCCCCTCCTTTTTGCCACGCCCCGCCCCTCCTTTTTGCCCAGCCCCGCTCCTTCCCGCCCCTCCCCTTGGCCGCGCCCCGCCCCTTTGGTCCGCCCATCTACCGTCACATTAACCCCACCCACTCCGCTTGAGACCCGCCCACTTCCCTCATACCCGCCCACTTCCCTCATACCCGCCCAATTCCTTCAGTCCCGCCCACTTCTCCCAGACCCGCCCACTTCTCCCAGACCCGCCCACTTTCCTCATCCAACCTCCCTCCCCTCAGCCACGCCCACTCTCCCGGCCCCGCCCACTCTCCCGGCCCCCGCCCACTCTCCCGGCCCCCGCCCACACTCCCATCCCCCGCCCACTCCCCCGGCCCCCGCCCACTCCCCCGGGCCCCGCCCACTCCCCCGGGCCCCGCCCACTCCCCCGGCCCCCGCCCACTCCCCCGGCCCCCGCCCACTCCCCCGGCCCCCGCCCACTCCCCCGGCCCCCGCCCACTCCCCCGGCCCCCGCCCACTCCCCCGGCCCCGCCCACTACCCCGGCCCCGCCCACTACCCCGGCCCCGCCCACTACCCCGGCCCCGCCCACACTTCCATCCCCCGGCCCCGCCCACACTTCCACCCCTCCCCCCCGCCCACACTTCCACCCCCCCCCCCGTCCCCTCTCCCCCAACCCCTCTCACCCGACCCGCCCTCCCTTCTCCCCCGACCCGCTCCCCTCAGCCCCACCCACATTAACCCCACCCTCTGACCCCCCCACGTTAACCCCGCCCTCTGACCCCCCCACGTTAATCCCGCCCTCTGACTCCCCCACGTTAATCCCGCCCTCTGACCCCCCCACGTTAATCCCGCCCGCTGACCCCCCCACTTTAACCCCACCCTCTGACCCCTACGTTAACCCCACCCTCTGACCCCCACCTTGCCCTCAGCCTGTCCAGCCCTCGCGGTGGGCCTGAATTCCACTCTCTCCTGCTTGCAGGGGGCCCAGTGCACTGTAGCGTGGAAGCCTTGCAGCTCCAACTGTCTGAGGCACTGGCTGAAATCGAGAACATCAAGGCCATAGCCACAGTGTCAGAGAGCACCAAGCAGGAGGCCATCGACCAGGTGAAGCAGCACTGCCAGGAGGAGGTGGCGTCGCTACAGACCATCATGAAGGGTGAGCAGGCCACTAGGCACTTGGGTTTTGATATCAACGTCATGTATGCCTGTTCAACACAAACGGGAAACTCCCTGTCAGCCTGTACAACACAAACTGTAATCTCACTGTTCGCCTGTACAACACAAACGGGAAACTCCCTGTCAGCCTGTACAACACAAACTGTAATCTCACCGTCTGCCTGTACAACACAAATGGGAAACTCCCTGTCAGCCTGTATAACACAAACTGTAATCTCACCGTCTGCCTGTACAACACAAATGGGAAACTCCCTGTCAGCCTGTATAACACAAACTGTAATCTCACCGTCTGCCTGCCCAACACAAGTGGGAACTCCCTGTCAGCCTGTACAACACAAATTGTAATCTCACTGTCTGCTTGTACATCTCGAACTGTAACCGCACTGTCCGCCTGTACAACACAAACTGTAACCTCGCTGTCTGCCTGTACAGCACAAACTGTAACCTCGCTGTCTGCCTGTACAAGACAAACTGTAATCTCGCGGTCTGCCTGTACAACACAAACTGTAACCTCGCTGTCTGCCTGTACAACACAAACTGTAACCTCGCTGTCTGCCTGTACAACACAAACTGTAACCTCGCTGTCTGCCTGTACAACACAAACGGGAACTCACTGTCCGCCTGTACAACACAAATGGAGAAACCCCCTGTCAGCCTGTACAACACAAACTGTAATCTCACTGTCCAGATGTACAACACAAACAGGAAACTCCTTGTCTGCCTCTGCAGTTTAGCTGTAATCTCCCTGTCCACCTGTACAACACAAATTGTCATCTCCCCGGCTGCCTGTATAACACAAACGGGAAACTCCCTGTCTGGCTCTACAAATCAGCTGCAATCTCCTTGTCTGCCTGTACAACACAAACTGTAATCTCACTGTCCGCCTGTACTACACAAACAGGAAGCTCCACCTGCCTCTGCAACTCGGCTGTAATCTAACTGTCCGCCTGTACAGCTCAAACTGTAATCTCACTGCCTGTACAACTCCGACTGTAATCTCCCTGTCCGCTTGGACAACTCAACCTGTAATCTGCCTGTCTGCCTGTAAAACTCAGACTGAATCCCAACCACTGCAGCCAGTGGGATTTAAATTCAACTAATCAAATATGAGGTCTCAAGAATGGTGACCACGAAACTATCATCGATTGTTGTAAAAACCCATCTGGCTCGCGAATGAACGAGTTTTTAACGAAACTCCTTGCGCGCCTGTACAAGTCAGACTGTAATCCCACCGTCTGCCTGTACGGCTCAGACTGGAAACTCCCTGACAACCTGAACAACCCAACCGACAAATTCACTGTCCGCCTGTAGAACTCAAAACTGCAGTCGCCCTGTGCGCCTGTACAAATCAAGCTGTTCGTGCCCTGTCCGCCTGCACAACTCAGGCTGTAAACCCCACATTTGCCTGTACAACTCGAACTGTAAATTCCACCTGTACCGTTTTTAAAAATCCTTTCATGGCACGTGAGTGTCGCTGGCAAAGCCAGCATTCGTTGCAGATTCCTAACGGATAGACCATTTCGGAGATGCAGTTCAGAGTCATGCGCGTTGCCGTGGGCCTGGAGTCACGTGTAGGCCAGACTGGGTAATGACGGCAGATTTCCTTCCCTAAAGTGAACCCGATGGGTATTGACGACAATCTTTGATGGTTTCATGGTCGCCCTCACTGAAAGGAGCTTTCAATTCCAGCTTTATTAATTGTACACGGTGCTCCGACTGTGGTCTAACCAGACCAGAACCGTACACAGTGCTCCGAGTGTGGTCTAACCAGACCAGAACCTTACACAGTGCTCCGAGTGTGGTCTAACCGGACCAGAACTGTACACGGTGCTCCGAGTGTGGCCTAACCAGACCAGAACTGTACACGGTGCTCCGACTGTGGTCTAACCAGACCAGAACTGTACACGGTGCTCCGAGTGTGGTCTAACCACACCAGAACCGTACACAGTGCTCCGAGTGTGGTCTATCCAGACCAGAACTGTACACGGTGCTCCGAGTGTGGCCTAACCGGACCAGAACTGTACACGGTGCTCCGAGTGTGGTCTAACCAGACCAGAACTGTACACAGTGCTCCGAGTGTGGTCTAACCGGACCAGAACTGTACACGGTGCTCCGAGTGTGGTCTAACCAGACCAGAACTGTACACGGTGCTCCGAGTGTGGTCTAACCAGACCAGAACTGTACACGGTGCTCCGAGTGTGGTCTAACCGGACCAGAACTGTTCACAGTGCTCTGAGTGTGGTCTAACCGGACCAGAACTGTACACAGTGCTCCGAGTGTGGTCTAACCAGACCAGAACTGTACACAGTGCTCCGAGTGTGGTCTAACCGGACCAGAACTGTACACAGTGCTCGGAGTGTGGTCTAACCGGACCAGAACTGTACACAGTGCTCCGAGTGTGGTCTCACCGGACCAGAACCGTACACAGTGCTCGGAGTGTGGTCTAACCGGACCAGAACTGTACACAGTGCTCCGAGTGTGGTCTGTCCAGACCAGAACTGTACACGGTGCTCCGAGTGTGGTCTAACCGGACCAGAACTGTACACGGTGCTCCGAGTGTGGTCTAACCGGACCAGGACTGTACACGGTGCTCCGAGTGTGGTCTAACCAGACCAGAACTGTACACGGTGCTCCGAGTGTGGTCTAACCAGACCAGGACTGTACACGGTGCTCCGAGTGTGGTCTAACACATACCTGGCCACCCGTTAAATGCCCTCCCATTCTGCTGTTACGTTACTTTACTAACTTTCTCTCTGCTCCAGAGTCGCTCAGTAACTATGAGGCCCAGCTGAGAAATGCGGAGAAGGAGCGTTCCCAGTGGAGGCAGTACCAGGATGCCAAGGAGAGAGAAATCGTCAAACTGCGGAGGCATCTGTCAGGGAGTCTCCCTCAGGACAACCTGGAGAATGAGATGAGGAAGGTAAAGGGCGCATTAGTCTCCATCAAACCCGTGCTGTACCTGCCCTGGCAGTGTTTGATGGGGGACGGTGTAGAGGGAGCTTTACTCTGTATCTAACCCCGTGCTGTACCTGTCCTGGGAGTGTTTGATGGGGGACGGTGTAGGGGGGAGCTTTACCCTGTGTGTTTTTCACCATCCCCGCTCCGATGTTTGCAGGCACAGGAAGATGCCGAGAAGCTGCGTTCGATCGTGATGCCCATGGAACAGGAGATCGCCTCGCTGAAACAGAAGCTGGCAAAGGCTGAGGAACAGGTGGGCAGTGCCAGGGGGCAGCATTGGGCGGGATCCCAGGATTTTGTCCGTGGGGTGTAGGTACACCCACGGCGCTGTTAGGGAGGGAGTTCCAGGATTTTGTCCCATATGGTGTAGGTACACCCACGGCGCTGTTAGGGAGGGAGTTCCAGGATTTGGACCCCAGCGACAGTGAAGGAACGGCCGATATATTTCCAAGTCGGGATGGGTGAGGGGCCCGGAGGGGAACTTCCAGGTGGTGGGTGTTCCCCATGTGTCTGCTGCCCTCGTCCTTCTAGACGGTAGAGGTCGTGGGTTTGGGCGGCGCTGTCGAAGGAGCCTTGGCGAGTTGCTGCAGTGCATCTTGTAGATGGTACAAACACTGCTGCACCTGTGCGTTGGTGGTGGTGGAGGGAGTGAATGTTTGTGGATGGGGTGCCGATCGAGCGGGGGGGGCTGCTTTGTCCTGGACGGTGTCGAGCTTCTTGAGTGTTGTGGGAGCCGCACTCATCCAGGCAAGTGGGGAGTATCCCCATCACACTCCTGACTTGTACCTTGTAGATGGTGGACAGGCTTTGGGGGAGTCAGGAGGTGAGTTACTCTCCGCAGGATTCCCAGCCTCTGAACTGCTCTTGTAGCCACAGTATTTATATGGCTGGTCCCAGTTCAGTTTCTGGTCAATGGTAACCCCCAGGATGTTGATAGTGGGGGGATTCAGTGATGGTAATGCCATTGAATGTCAAGGGGGCGATGGTTGGATTCTCTCTTGTTGGAGATGGTCATTGCCTGGCACTTGTGTGGTGCAAATGTGACTCGCCACTTGTCAGCCCCAAGCCTGGATATTGTCCAGGTCTTGCTGCATTTGGAGATGGGCTGCTTCAGTATCTGAGGAACGCTAGACTGGTTCCTGAGATGAGAGGGATTGTCCCAGGAGGAGAGATTGAGGAGAATGGGTCTCTATTCCCTGGAGTTTCGAAGAATGAGAGGTCGTCTCACTGAAACGTAGAAAATTCTGAAGGGCTTTGACAGGGTCGATGCTGAGAGGCTGTTTCCCTCCCCCTCCCCGGGCCGGAGAGTCTAGAACACGGGGGGTCCCAGTCTCAGGAGAAGGGGTCGGCCATTTTGGGCTGAGATGAAGGAGAAATGTCTTCACTCGGGGAGGGTTGTGAATCTTTGGAATTCTCTACCCCAGAGAGCGGTGGGTGCTCCGTCATCGAGTAGGTTCAAGACCGGGAGATCAAGGGATTTTTGGACACTGAGGGGATCGAGGGATGTGGGGAGAGTGCGGGGAGGTGGAGTCAAGGGAGAAGATCAGCCACAGACTGGATTAAGGTGGAGTTGAGGTGGAAGATCAGCCACAGGCTGGATTAAGGCGGAGTTGAGGTGGATGATCAGCCACAGGCTGGATTAAGGTGGAGTTGAGGGGGAAGATCAGCCACAGGCTGGATTAAGGTGGAGTTGAGGGGGATGATCAGCCACAGGCTGGATTAAGGACACAGCAGGCTCCAGATAGGATTAGCATTGACCCCCCCGGTAGCGGAGAGGGTGAAAGGTCAGGAGGATACATTGGGGCTCTGTTTAATATTTGTGTGTTTTACCCTCCCTGTCAACCTCTCCCCACTTACCCCCCCCACCCCCACCTTCCCACAGCTCTCCGCTGATTCTCCGCAAGCGCTCCTGGCACATCGGTGCGAGGCCGAAACCCCGTGGAGGGAAGAGCCCTCGGGCCCTCGCCGGAGAGCCCCGAGGGAGTGGGGCTCCGAGGAGAGCGACAGCGCCTCCGAGGCCCAAGCCGGAGCGGACACCTTCGCCGCCAACTGCGCGGGCTGGACCACAGCGTCGGGGCCTGCCCCCTGCCTGGCTAGGCCACTGCCCCCCGGCAAGGAGGACACCGCCTCGCTGCTCTCCACTGGCACCCTGGTGCCCGAATCCATCTACCTACCCCCGCCCGGCTGTCACCTACTGCACGATGAGGAATGGAACGAGCTGCATCAGGAGGTAGAGGAGGCTTCGGAATTCCCCGTCTCTCCCACCATCTCTCTCTCTCTCTGCATTGCTCTCTGTTTCTCTCCCCCTGTATCACTCTCCGTCTCCCTCCCTCTGTATCACTCTCCGTCTCTCTGACCATCTCTCTCTCTCCCTCTGCATTGCTCTCTGATCTCTCTGTCTCTCTCTCACACTTTCCCTCTCTTGCGCTCTCTCTCTCTCCCTGCTCCTCTCTCTGTTTTCCCTTTTTGTCACTCTCTGTCTCTGTCTCTCTCTCTCTCTCTCTCTATCTCTCTGTTTCTCTCGCTCTCTCTCACACTCTCCAGCTCTCTGTGTCTCTGCCCCCCCATCTCTCTCTGCTTCTTTCTCTGCTTTCCCTCTTTGTCACTCTCTGTCTCTGTCTCTCTCTCTCTTGCTCTATTTCACACTCTCCCTCTCTCCTGTCTCTGCCTCTCTCTCACACTCTCCCTCTCCCCTGTCTCTGCCTCTCTTTCACGCTCTCCCTCTCTCCTGTCTCTGCCTCTCTCTCACACTCTCCCTCTCCCCTGTCTCTGCCTCTCTCTCACACTCTCCCTCTCCTCTGTCTCTGCCTCTCTCTCACACTCTCCCTCTCCCCTGTCTCTGCCTCTCTCTCACACTCTCCCTCTCCTCTGTCTCTGCCTCTCTCTCACACTCTCCCTCTCCCCTGTCTCTCTCTCTCTCACACTCTCCCTCTCTCCTGTCTCTGCCTCTCTCTCACACTCTCCCTCTCTCCTGTCTCTGCCTCTCTCTCACACTCTCCCTCTCTCCTGTCTCTTTCTCTCACACTCTCTCTCTCCCCTGTCTCTGCCTCTCTCTCACACTCTCCCTCTCGCCTGTCTCTGCCTCTCTCTCACACTCTCCCTCTCTCCTGTCTCTGTCTCTCTCTCACACTCTCCCTCTCTCCTGTCTCTGCCTCTCTCTCACACTCTTCCTCTCCCCTGTCTCTCTCTCTCTCACACTCTCCCTCTCCCCTGTCTCTCTCTCTCTCACACTCTCCCTCTCCCCTGTCTCTGCCTCTCTCTCACACTCTCCCTCTCTCCTGTCTCTGCCTCTCTCTCACACTCTCCCTTACTCGTATCTCTATCTCTCTCTCTCACACACTCTCCCCCTCTCCTGTCTCTGCCTCTCTCTCGCACTCTTCCTCTCTCCTGTCTCTGCCTCTATCCTGTCTCTCTCTCTCTCCCACTCTCCCTTACTCCTGTCTCTATCTCTCTCTCTCACACCCTCCCCCTCTCCTGTCTCTGCCTCTCTCTCACACTCTCCCTCTCTCCTGTCTCTGCCTCTCTCTCACACTCTCCCTCTCGACTGTCTCTGCCTCTCTCTCACACTCTCCCTCTCTCCTGTCTCTACCTCTCTCTCACACTCTCCCTCTCCCTCTCCCTTGTCTCTCTCTCACACTCTCCCTCTCCCCTGTCTCTCTCTCTCTCTCACACTCTCCCTCTCCCCTGTCTCTGCCTCTCTCTCACACTCTCCCTCTCCCCTGTCTCTCTTTCACACTCTCCCTCTCTCCTGTCTCTGCCTCTCTCTCACACTCTCCCTCTCCCCTGTCTCTCTCTCTCTCTCACACTCTCCCTCTCCCCTGTCTCTCTCTCTCTCTCACACTCTCCCTCTCCCCTGTCTCTCTCTCTCTCACACTCTCCCTCTCCCCTGTCTCTCTCTCTCTCACACTCTCCCTCTCCCCTGTCTCTGCCTCTCTCTCACACTCTCCCTCTCCCCTGTCTCTCTCTCTCTCACACTCTCCCTCTCCCCTGTCTCTGCCTCTCTCTCACACTCTCCCTCTCCCCTGTCTCTCTCTCTCTCACACTCTCCCTCTCTCCTGTCTCTGCCTCTCTCTCACACTCTCCCTCTCTCCTGTCTCTGCCTCTCTCTCACACTCTCCCTCTCTCCTGTCTCTCTCTCTCTCTCACACTCTCCCTCTCTCCTGTCTCTGTCTCTCTCTCACACTCTCCCTCTCTCCTGTCTCTGCCTCTCTCTCACACTCTTCCTCTCCCCTGTCTCTCTCTCTCTCACACTCTCCCTCTCCCCTGTCTCTCTCTCTCTCACACTCTCCCTCTCCCCTGTCTCTGCCTCTCTCTCACACTCTCCCTCTCTCCTGTCTCTGCCTCTCTCTCACACTCTCCCTTACTCGTATCTCTATCTCTCTCTCTCACACACTCTCCCCCTCTCCTGTCTCTGCCTCTCTCTCGCACTCTTCCTCTCTCCTGTCTCTGCCTCTATCCTGTCTCTCTCTCTCTCCCACTCTCCCTTACTCCTGTCTCTATCTCTCTCTCTCACACCCTCCCCCTCTCCTGTCTCTGCCTCTCTCTCACACTCTCCCTCTCTCCTGTCTCTGCCTCTCTCTCACACTCTCCCTCTCGACTGTCTCTGCCTCTCTCTCACACTCTCCCTCTCTCCTGTCTCTACCTCTCTCTCACACTCTCCCTCTCCCTCTCCCTTGTCTCTCTCTCACACTCTCCCTCTCTCCTGTCTCTACCTCTCTCTCACACTCTCCCTCTCCTCTCCCTTGTCTCTCTCTCACACTCTCCCTCTCCCCTGTCTCTCTCTCTCTCTCACACTCTCCCTCTCCCCTGTCTCTGCCTCTCTCTCACACTCTCCCTCTCCCCTGTCTCTCTTTCACACTCTCCCTCTCTCCTGTCTCTGCCTCTCTCTCACACTCTCCCTCTCCCCTGTCTCTCTCTCTCTCTCACACTCTCCCTCTCCCTGTCTCTCTCTCTCTCTCACACTCTCCCTCTCCCCTGTCTCTCTCTCTCTCACACTCTCCCTCTCCCCTGTCTCTCTCTCTCTCACACTCTCCTCTCCCCTGTCTCTGCCTCTCTCTCACACTCTCCCTCTCCCCTGTCTCTCTCTCTCTCACACTCTCCCTCTCCCCTGTCTCTGCCTCTCTCTCACACTCTCCCTCTCCCCTGTCTCTCTCTCTCTCACACTCTCCCTCTCTCCTGTCTCTGCCTCTCTCTCACACTCTCCCTCTCTCCTGTCTCTGCCTCTCTCTCACACTCTCCCTCTCCCTGTCTCTGCCTCTCTCTCACACTCTCCCCTCTCTCCTGTCTCTGCCTCTCTCTCACACTCTCCCTCTCCTCTGTCTCTGCCTCTCTCTCACACTCTCCCTCTCCCCTGTCTCTCTCTCTCTCACACTCTCCCTCTCTCCTGTCCCTGCCTCTCTCTCTCTCACACTCTCCCTCTCTCCTGTCTCTGCCTCTCTCTCACACTCTCCCTCTCTCCTGTCTCTGCCTCTCTCTCACACTCTCCCTCTCTCCTGTCTCTGCCTCTCTCTCACACTCTCCCTCTCTCCTGTCTCTGCCTCTCTCTCACACTCTCCCTCTCCCTGTCTCTCTCTCTCTCTCACACTCTCCCTCTCTCCTGTCTCTGCCTCTCTCTCACACTCTCCCTCTCCCCTGCCTCTCTCTCACACTCTCCCTCTCCCCTGTCTCTGCCTCTCTCTCACACTCTCCCTCTCTCCTGTCTCTACCTCTCTCTCACACTCTCCCTCTCCCCTGTCTCTCTCTCTCTCACACTCTCCCTCTCTCCTGTCTCTGCCTCTCTCTCACACTCTCCCTCTCCCCTGTCTCTCTCTCTCTCACACTCTCCCTCTCTCCTGTCTCTGCCTCTCTCTCACACTCTCCCCTCTCTCCTGTCTCTGTCTCTCTCTCACACTCTCCCTCTCCCCTGTCTCTGCCTCTCTCTCACACTCTCCCTCTCCCCTGTCTCTCTCTCTCTCTCACACTCTCCCTCTCTCCTGTCTCTGCCTCTCTCTCACACTCTCCCTCTCCCCTGTCTCTGCCTCTCACACTCTCCCTCTCCCCTGTCTCTGCCTCTCTCTCACACTCTCCCTCTCCCCTGTCTCTCTCTCACACTCTCCCTCTCCCCTGTCTCTCTCTCTCTCACACTCTCCCTCTCTCCCTGTCTCTGCCTCTCTCTCACACTCTCCCTCTCCCCTGTCTCTCTCTCTCTCACACTCTCCCTCTCTCCTGTCTCTGCCTCTCTCTCACACTCTCCCTCTCCCCTGTCTCTCTCTCACACTCTCCCTCTCCCCTGTCTCTGTCTCTCACACTCTCCCTCTCCCCTGTCTCTCTCTCACACTCTCCCTCTCCCTGTCTCTCTCTCACACTCTCCCCTCTCCCCTGTCTCTCTCTCTCTCACACTCTCCCTCTCCCCTGTCTCTCTCTCTCTCACACTCTCCCTCTCCCCTGTCTCTCTCTCTCTCACACTCTCCCTCTCCCCTGTCACTGCCTCTCTCTCTCACACTCTCCCTCTCCCCTGTCTCTGCCTCTCTCTCACACTCTCCCTCTCCCCTGTCCCTGCCTCTCTTTCACGCTCTCCCTCTCTCCTGTCTCTGTCTCTCTCTCACACTCTCCCTCTCTCCCTGTCTCTGCCTCTCTCTCACACTCTCCCTCTCCCCTGTCTCTCTCTCACACTCTCCCTCTCCCCTGTCTCTCTCTCACACTCTCCCTCTCCCCTGTCTCTGCCTCTCTCTCACACTCTCCCTCTCCCCTGTCTCTCTCTCTCTCTCACACTCTCCCTCTCTCCTGTCTCTGCCTCTCTCTCACACTCTCCCTCTCCCCTGTCTCTCTCTCTCTCACACTCTCCCTCTCCCCTGTCTCTGCCTCTCTCTCACACTCTCCCTCTCCCCTGTCTCTCTCTCTCTCACACTCTCCCTCTCCCTGTCTCTCTCTCTCTCACACTCTCCCTCTCTCCTGTCTCTGCCTCTCTCTCACACTCTCCCTCTCCCCTGTCTCTCTCTCTCTCACACTCTCCCTCTCCCCTGTCTCTGCCTCTCTCTCACACTCTCCCTCTCCCTGTCTCTCTCTCTCTCACACTCTCCTCTCCCCTGTCTCTCTCTCTCTCTCACACTCTCCCTCTCCCCTGTCTCTGCCTCTCTCTCACACTCTCCCTCTCTCCTGTCTCTGCCTCTCTCTCACACTCTCCCTCTCCCCTGTCTCTGCCTCTCTCTCACACTCTCCCTCTCCCTGTCCTCTGCCTCTCTCTCACACTCTCCCTCTCCCCTGTCTCTCTCTCTCACACTCTCCCTCTCCCGTCTCTGCCTCTCTCTCACACTCTCCCTCTCTCCTGTCTCTGCCTCTCTCTCACACTCTCCCTCTCCCCTGTCTCTCTCTCTCTCACACTCTCCCTCTCCCCTGTCTCTCTCTCTCTCACACTCTCCTCTCTCCTGTCTCTCTCTCTCTCACACTCTCCCTCTCCCCTGTCACTGTCTCTCTCTCACACTCTCCCTCTCCCCTGTCTCTGCCTCTCTCTCACACTCTCCCTCTCCCCTGTCTCTCTCTCTCTCACACTCTCCCTCTCTCCTGTCTCTCTCTCTCTCACACTCTCCCTCTCCCCTGTCTCTCTCTCTCTCACACTCTCCCTCTCCCCTGTCTCTCTCTCTCTCACACTCTCCCTCTCTCCTGTCTCTCTCTCTCTCACACTCTCCCTCTCCCCTGTCACTGTCTCTCTCTCACACTCTCCCTCTCCCCTGTCTCTGCCTCTCTCTCACACTCTCCCTCTCTCCTGTCTCTGCCTCTCTCTCACACTCTCCCTCTCTCCTGCCTCTCTCTCTCTCACACTCTCCCTCTCCCCTGTCTCTGCCTCTCTCTCACACTCTCCCTCTCCCCTGTCTCTCTCTCACACTCTCCCTCTCTCCTGTCTCTGTCTCTCTCTCACACTCTCCCTCTCTCCTGTCTCTGTCTCTCTCTCACACTCTCCCTCTCTCCTGTCTCTGCCTCTCTCTCACACTCTCCCTCTCCCCTGTCTCTCTCTCTCAATCTCTCCCTCTCCCCTGTCTCTGCCTCTCTCTCACACTCTCCCTCTCTCCTGTCTCTGCCTCTCTCTCACACTCTCCCTCTCCCCTGTCGCTGCCTCTCTCTCACACTCTCCCTCTCCTCTGTCTCTCTCTCACTCTCACACTCTCCCTCTCCCCTGTCTCTGCCTCTCTCTCACACTCTCCCTCTCCCCTGTCTCTACCTCTCTCTCACACTCTCCCTCTCTCCTGTCTCTGCCTCTCTCTCACACTCTCCCTCTCTCCTGTCTCTACAGGTCAAACAGCATCAGGTGTCTCTGCACCAGACACGGGAGCGACTAGAGATAGAGACGGCCGTTCGCAAGAACCTGGAGGAAGCCCTGAGACAGAGCAGCGAGGAGTGTGGCCAAGAGGTGATAAATACTGGGCGCTGAACCCAGGGAGATATCTGTACACTGACTGGTGTCTCTCAGTCCCCTCTCTCTCTCAGGGAGATATCTGTACACTGGCTGGTGTCTCTCAGTCCCCTCTCTCTCTCAGGGAGATATCTGTACACTGACTGGTGTCTCTCAGTCCCCTCTCTCTCTCAGAGAGATATCTGTACACTGACTGGTGTCTCTCAGTCCCCTCTCTCTCTCAGGGAGATATCTGTACACTGACTGGTGTCTCTCAGTCCCCTCTCTCTCTCAGGGAGATATCTGTACACTGACTGGTGTCTCTCAGTCCCCTCTCTCTCTCAGGGAGATATCAGTACACTGACTGGTGTCTCTCAGTCCCCCTCTCTCTCTCAGGGAGATATCTGTACACTGACTGGTGTCTCTCAGTCCCCCTCTCCCTCTCAGGGAGATATCTGTACACTGACTGGTGTCTCTCAGTCCCCTCTCTCCCTCTCAGGGAGATATCTGTACACTGACTGGTGTGTCTCAGTCCCCTCTCTCTCAGGGAGATATCTGTACACTGACTGGTGTCTCTCAGTCCCCCTCTCTCTCTCAGGGAGATATCAGTACACTGGTGTGTCTCAGTCCCTCTCTCTCAGGGAGATATCTGTACACTGACTGGTGTCTCTCAGTCCCCTCTCTCTCTCAGGGAGATATCTGTACACTGACTGGTGTCTCTCAGTCCCCTCTCTCTCTCAGGGAGATATCTGTACACTGACTAGTGTCTCTCAGTCCCCTCTCTCTCTCAGGGAGATATCTGTACACTGACTGGTGTCTCTCAGTCCCCCCTCTCTCTCAGGGAGATATCTGTACACTGACTGGTGTCTCTCGGTCCCTCTCTCTCTCAGGGAGATATCTGTACACTGACTGGTGTCTCTCAGTCCCTCTCTCTCTCAGGGAGATATCTGTACACTGACTGGTGTCTCTCAGTCCCTCTCTCTCAGGGAGATATCTGTACACTGACTGGTGTCTCTCAGTCCCTCTCTCTCTCAGGGAGATATCTGTACACTGACTGGTGTCTCTCAGTCCCCTCTCTCTCAGGGAGATATCTGTACACTGACTGGTGTCTCTCAGACTCTCTCTCAGGGAGATATCAGTACACTGACTGGTGTCTCTCAGTCCCTCTCTCTCAGGGAGATATCTGTACACTGACTGGTGTCTCTCAGTCCCCTCTCTCTCTCTCAGTGAGATATCTGTACACTGACTGGTGTCTCTCAGTCTCTCTCTCAGCGAGATATCTGTACACTGACTGGTGTCTCTCAGTCCCCTCTCTCTCAGGGAGATATCTGTACACTGACTGGTGTCTGTCAGTCCCCTCTCTCTCTCAGGGAGATATCTGTACACTGACTGGTGTCTCTCAGTCCCCTCTCTCTCAGGGAGATATCTGTACACTGACTGGTGTCTCTCAGTCCCCCCTCTCTCTCTCAGGGAGATATCTGTACACTGACTGGTGTCTCTCAGTCCCCTCTCTCTCTCTCAGGGAGATATCTGTACACTGACTGGTGTCTCTCAGTCCCCTCTCTCTCTCAGGGAGATATCTGTACACTGACTGGTGTCTCTCAGTCCCCTCTCTCTCTCAGGGAGATATCTGGACACTGACTGTTGTCTCTCAGTCCCTCTCTCTCAGGGAGATATCTGTACACTGACTGGTGTCTCTCAGTCCCCTCTCTCTCTCAGGGAGATATCTGTACACTGACTGTTGTCTCTCAGTCCCCTCTCTCTCAGGGAGATGATAGATTGTTATATATGTCACATTATGTTCGATGATTGTGGTGTGAAAGTACCATGTTTTGGATTTTATAAATGGTATTTGCTGTTCCAAAACACAGGTAGCTCTTGTGAAAGACAAAGTGGACTCTTCTATGTTGGAGATTCAGAGGCTTAAAGAGATGTTTACAGTGATCCAGGAACGAACACAGAAACAGATGGTGAATTGACATGTCTCCCCTATCCACTGTTCCAATTGTCCCCAGAACTAATCCCATTCACCTGCTCTCTCTCCCCATAGCCCTGTATCAACCCCCAAACTAATCCCACTGCCCCGCTCTCTCCCCGTAGCCCTGTATCAACCCCCAAACTAATCCCACTGCCCCGCTCTCTCCCCATAGCCCTGTATCAATCCCAAACTAATCCCACTGCCCCGCTCTCTCCCCGTAGCCCTGTATCAACCCCCAAACTAATCCCACTGCCCCGCTCTCTCCCCATAGCCCTGTATCAATCCCAAACTAATCCCACTGCCCCACTCTCTCCCCATAGCCCTGTATCAATCACTAAACTAATCCCACTGTCCCGCTCTATCCCCATAGCCCTGTATCAATCCCCAAACTAATCCCACTGTCCCGCTCTCTCCCCATAGCCCTGTATCAACCCCCAAACTAATCCCACTGTCCCGCTCTCACCCCATAGCCCTGTATCAATCCCCAAACTAATCCCACTGTCCCGCTCACTCCCCATAGCCCTGTATCAATCCCCAAACTAATCCCACTGCCCCACTCTCACCCCATAGCCCTGTATCAATCCCCAAACTAATCCCACTGTCCCGCTCTCTCCCCATAGCCCTGTATCAATCCCCAAACTAACCCCACTGCCCCGCTCTCTCCCCGTAGCCCTGTATCAATCCCCAAACTAATCCAACTGCCCCGCTCTCTCCCCATAGCCCTGTATCAATCCCCAAACTAATCCCACTGCCCCGCTCTCTCCCCATAGCCCAGTATCAATCCCCAAACTAATCCCACTGCCCCGCTCTCTCCCCATAGCCCTGTATCAATCCCCAAACTAATCCACTGCCCCGCTCTCTCCTCATAGCCCTGTATCAATCCCCAAACTAATCCCACTGCCCCGATCTCTCCCCATAGCCCTTTATCAACCCCCAAACTAATCCCACTGCCCCGCTCTCTCCCCATAGCCCTGTATCAATCCCCAAACTAATCCCACTGACCCGCTCTCTCCCCGTAGCCCTGTATCGATCAGCGCTGGCCCTCTCCCTGCCACACTCACTCTGTCGGCTGTCTGTCCAATCACAGGCGCAGTTGGTGGGAACGCACAAGGAGCTGAGCACTCGAATACAGCAGCTGCTGAGGGAGAACCAGGAGCTGAAGAGCCTTCACGGCCCCCCGACTCAGGCTGTGGACCCCCAGACCGCCGTCTCCGGCCAGGTAGGGCCTCACGTTGACCAGCTCCCGCAGCACCTGCCCAGACCCCCGTCACCCCGCCTCACACCGTTTGCTCACTCTCTCTCTCTCTCTCTCTCCTGCATCCCCGCAGGTTACCCAGGAGTCACCCTCGCAGAGTGGGCGTCCAGAGGACAACCTCCACCTCGGTAAGGCTCCCCTCTCACCATTTTAGCCAAATGTCGGCAAGCGCAGATAAGGTTTAACCTCCTCCAGCCTCTACAACCCTCCCTATCTCTGTAACCTCCTCCAGCCCCCTACAACCCTCCCTATCTCTGTAACCTCCTACACCCCCTACACCCCTCCCTCTCTCTGTAACCTCCTCCAGTCCCTACAACCCTCCCTATCTCTGTAACCTCCTCCAGCCCCCTACACCCCTCCCTATCTCTGTAACCCCCTCCAGCCGCTACAACCCTCCCTATCTCTGTAACCTCCTCCAGCCCCTACAACCCTCCCTATCTCTGTAACCCCCTCCAGCCCCTACAACCCTCCCTATCTCTGTAACCTCCTCCAGCCGCTACAACCCTCCCTATCTCTGTAACCTCCTCCAGCCCCTACAACCCTCCCTATCTCTGTAACCTCCTCCAGCCCGTACAACCCTCCCTATCTCTGTAACCTCCTCCAGCCCCTACACCCCTCCCTATCTCTGTAACCTCGTCCAGCCCCTACAACCCTCCCTATCTCTGTAACCTCCTCCAGCCCCCTACACCCCTCCCTATCTCTGTAACCTCCTCCAGCTGCTACAACCCTCCCTATCTCTGTAACCTCCTCCAGCCCCTACAACCCTCCCTATCTCTGTAACCTCCTCCAGTCCCCTACAACCCTCCCTATCTCTGTAACCTTCTGCATCCCTACAACCCTCCCTATCTCTGTAACCTCCTCTAGCCCCTACAACCCTCCCTATCTCTGTAACCTCCTCCAGTCCCTACAACTCTCCCTATCTCTGTAACCTCCTCCAGCCCCCTACAACCCTCCCTATCTCTGTTAGCTCCTCCAGCCCCTACAACCCTCCCTATCTCTGTAACCTCCTCCAGCCCCCTTCAACCCTCCCTATCTCTGTAACCTCCTCCAGTCCCCTACAACCCTCCCTATCCCTGTAACCTCCTCCAGCCCCTACAACCCTCCCTATCTCTGTAACCTCCACCAGCCCCTACACCCCTCCCTATCTCTGTAACCTCCTCCAGCCCCTACAACCCTCCCTATCTCTGTAACTTCCTCCAGCTCCCTACAACCCTCCCTATCTCTGTAACCTCCTCCAGCCTCTACAACCCTCCCTATCTCTGTAACTTCCTCCAGCTCCCTACAACCCTCCCTATCTCTGTAACCTCCTCCAGCCCCTACAACCCTCCCTATCTCTGTAACCTCCTCCAGCCTCCTACAACCCTCCCTATCTCTGTAACCTCCTCCAGCCCCCCTACACCCCTCCCTATCTCTGTAACCTCCTCCAGCCCCTGCAACCCTCCCTATCTCTGTAACCTCCTCCAGCCCCCTACAATCCTCCCTATCTCTGTAACCTCCTCCAGCCCCTACAACCCTCCCTATCTCTGTAACCTCCTCCAGCCCCCTACAATCCCTCCCTATCTCTGTAACCTTCTCCAGCCCCCTACAACCCTCCCTATCTCTGTAACCTCGTCCAGCCCCTACAACCCTCCCTATCTCTGTAACCTCCTCCAGCCCCCTACACCCCTCCCTATCTCTGTAACCTCCTCCAGCTGCTACAACCCTCCCTATCTCTGTAACCTCCTCCAGCCCCTACAACCCTCCCTATCTCTGTAACCTCCTCCAGTCCCCTACAACCCTCCCTATCTCTGTAACCTTCTGCATCCCTACAACCCTCCCTATCTCTGTAACCTCCTCTAGCCCCTACAACCCTCCCTATCTCTGTAACCTCCTCCAGTCCCTACAACTCTCCCTATCTCTGTAACCTCCTCCAGCCCCCTACAACCCTCCCTATCTCTGTTAGCTCCTCCAGCCCCTACAACCCTCCCTATCTCTGTAACCTCCTCCAGCCCCCTTCAACCCTCCCTATCTCTGTAACCTCCTCCAGTCCCCTACAACCCTCCCTATCCCTGTAACCTCCTCCAGCCCCTACAACCCTCCCTATCTCTGTAACCTCCACCAGCCCCTACACCCCTCCCTATCTCTGTAACCTCCTCCAGCCCCTACAACCCTCCCTATCTCTGTAACTTCCTCCAGCTCCCTACAACCCTCCCTATCTCTGTAACCTCCTCCAGCCTCTACAACCCTCCCTATCTCTGTAACTTCCTCCAGCTCCCTACAACCCTCCCTATCTCTGTAACCTCCTCCAGCCCCTACAACCCTCCCTATCTCTGTAACCTCCTCCAGCCTCCTACAACCCTCCCTATCTCTGTAACCTCCTCCAGCCCCCCTACACCCCTCCCTATCTCTGTAACCTCCTCCAGCCCCTGCAACCCTCCCTATCTCTGTAACCTCCACCAGCCCCTACACCCCTCCCTATCTCTGTAACCTCCTCCAGCCCCTACACCCCTCCCTATCTCTGTAACCTCCTCCAGCCCCTACAACCCTCCCTATCTATGTAACCTCCTCCAGCCCCTACACCCCTCCCTATCTCTGTAACCTCCTCCAGCCCCTACACCCCTCCCTATCTCTGTAACCTCCTCCAGCCCCTGCAACCCTCCCTATCTCTGTAACCTCCTCCAGCCCCCTACAATCCCTCCCTATCTCTGTAACCTCCTCCTACGGACAATTGCAGTCGATCAAGTGTCCCTGATGTAAGACTGAGTTGGGTTTGAATTTAAAGGTGACCTGCTGACTCTCTCTCTCTCTCTCTCTCTCTTTCTCTCTCCCCCTTTCCCTCTCCCCTCCTCCAGCTGGGGAACTCACACTGACAACAGCGGCCGAACCCTCTCCCGAGAGGAACAACGAGGTGAGTGATCGGCGCCGGGCAACGGGACCCTCCCGGCAAATTGCCATCGGCAACCGGAGCGAGAAGAGGCCATTCGGCCCCTCGAGGTGTCCCTGCCCTTAATCGAGCCTGTGGCTGACCTCCTCCTTCAACTCCACCTTCCCCTCCCCCCCACCGTCCCCGTCTCCCTGCATCCCTTAATCCCCTCAGCGTCCGTGAGATCTCTCGATCTCCCTGGTGAAATAGGAGGAGGCCATTCGGCCCCTCGAGCCTGATCCGCCCTTAATCCAGCCTGTGGCTGATCTTCTCCCTCAACTCCGCCTTCCGGCTCTCTCCCCGTCTCCCCCGACCCCCTCAGCGCCCATAAGATCTCTCGATCCCACCCAACGACTGAGCATCTCTGGGGCAGAGACTTGGTGTCGGTTGCAACGCCTGAAGTATTTTTTTCGCCAAGCGCTGAGGGGTTTCTCCCTCTCCCATCCTCTCGGGCGTTTGAGCTGCAGACACTCGGCTCCTTCCCCAACCCTTCCAACAATCGCCCTCCCAGTTATTGTCCACTCCGCTCACGAGCATCGGAACCCCAGCCCGAACGTCCCCGTTAAATCCTCATGTCCTGTTTTCACGCTCGCCGACCCATTTCACCGAGCATGTCACACCCCTCGGCAACACGGTGAAACACATTCATGTTTTCACACCATCTCCACCTCTCTCTCTCTCTCTCTCTGTCCCTCTCCCTCTCTCTCCCTCTCTCCTTCTGTCTCTCTGTCTGTCCCTCTCCCTCGCTCTCTCTCTCTCTCTCTTCCTCTCTCTGTCTGTCTCTTTCTCTCTCTATCTCTCCTCCTCTCTCTGTCTCTCCCTCTCTCTCTGTCTCTCCCTCTCTCTCTGTCTATCTCTCTCTCTGCCTCTCTCACTCTCTCTCTGTCTCTCTCTCTCTCTGTCTCTTTCTCTCTCTGTACCTCTCCCCCTTTCTGTCCCTCTCACTTTGTCTCTCTCTCTCTCTCTTTCTGTCTTTCTCTGTCTCCCTCTCTCTGTCTCTCTCTCTGTCTCTCTCTCTGTCTCTCTCTCTGTCTCTCTCTCTGTCTCTCTCTCTGTCTCTCTCTGTCTCTCTCTGTCTCTCTCTGTCTCTCTCCCTGTCTCTCTCCCTGTCTCTCTCTCTCTGCCTCTCTCTCTCTGTCTCTGTCTCTCTTTCTGTCTCTGTCTCTCTCTCTCTCTGTTTCTCCCTCTGTGTTTCTCTCCCGCTCTGTCTCTTTCTCTCTCTATCACCCCTCTGTCTCTCTCTCTATCTCACTCCATCTGTCTGTCTCTGCCTATCTCTCTGTCCCTCTATCTCCTTCTCCGTCTCTTTCTCTCTGTCTCTCTCCCTCTGTCTCTCTCCCTCTCTGTCTCTCTCTCTTTCTGTCTTCCTCTCTATCTCCCCCTCTCTCTGTCTCTCTGTGTCTCTCTCTCTTCCTCTTTCTGTCTCCCACTCTCTGCCTCCCTCTCTCTGCCTCCTTCTCTCTCACTCTCCCTCTCTCTCCTTCTCTCTCTGTCCCACACATTCTGTCTCTCTACCTCTCTCTCTGCCTGTCTCTCTGTCTCTGTCTCACTCACTCCATCTGTCTGTCTCTGCCTATCTCTCTGACACTCGATCTCTCTCTCTGTCTCTCTTTCTCTTTCTCTCTCTCTGTCTCTCTCTCTCTCTCTCTGTCTCTCCCTCTCTCTGTCTCTCCCTCTCTCTGTCTCTCTCTCTCTCTATCTCTCCCTCTCTCTATCTCTCCCTCTCTCTGTCTCTCCCTCTCTCTGTCTCTCCCTCTCTCTGTCTCTCCCTCTCTCTGTCTCTGCCTCTCTCTGTCTCTCCCTCTCTCTGTCTCTGCCTCTCTCTGTCTCTGCCTCTCTCTGTCTCTCTCTGTCACTGTCTCTCTCTCTCTCTCTGTTTCTCCCTGTCTCCCTCTCCCTCCCTCTCTCTCCCTGACACACTCTGTTTTTATGTCTCTTTCTCTGTGTCACTTTTTCCCTCTTTCTCCATCTCTCTCTCTCCCTCTTTCTCTCCATCTGTGTCCATCTCTCCCTCTGTCTCTCTCTCTCTCCCTCCCTCTTGCTCCCTCCCCCTTTCCCACAGCTCCTGACCAGGCTGCAGGAGAAAATGGCCGAGGTGGCGACACTACAGACTCAGTGTAACCAGCAACAACTGGAGCTGCAGACCCGGACAGAGGAGAGGGTGAGTGTACTGAGGGAGCGTCGCACTGTCGGGGGGTCAGTACTGAGGGAGTGCCGCACTGTCGGAGGGTCAGTGCTGAGGGAGCGCCGCACTGTCGGAGGGTCAGTGCTGAGGGAGCGCCGCACTGTCGGAGGGTCAATGCTGAGGGAGCTCCGCACTGTCGGAGGGTCAGTGCTGAGGGAGTGCCGCACTGTCGGAGGGTCAGTGCTGAGGGAGCGCCGCACTGTCGGAGGGTCAGTGCTGAGGGAGCTCCGCACTGTGGGAGGGTCAGTGCTGAGGGAGCTCCGCGCTGTCGGAGGGTCAGTGCTGAGGGAGCGCCGCACTGTCGGAGGGTCAGTACTGAGGGAGAGCCGCACTGTCGGAGGGTCAGTGCTGAGGGAGCGCCGCACTGTCGAAGGGTCAGTGCTGAGGGAGCGCCGCACTGTCGGAGGGTCAGTGCTGAGGGAGCGCCGCACTGTCGGACGGTCAGTGCTGAGGGAGCGCCGCACTGTCGGAAGGTCAGTACTGAGGGAGGGGCGCACTGTCGGAGGGTCAGTGCTGAGGGAGCGCCGCACTGTCGGAGGGTCAGTGCTGAGGGAGCTCTGCACTGTCGGAGGGTCAGTGCTGAGGGAGAGCCGCACTGTCGGAGAGTCAGCACTGAGGGAGAGCCGCACTGTTCGGAGGGTCAGTGCTGAGGGAGTGCCGCACTGTCGGAGGGTCAGTGCTGAGGGAGCGCCGCACTGTCGGAGGGTCAGTGCTGAGGGAGCGCCGCACTGTCGGAGGGTCAGTGCTGAGGGAGCGCCGCACTGTCGGAGGGTCAGTGCTGAGGGAGCGCCGCACTGTCGGAGGGTCAGTGCTGAGGGAGCGCCGCACTGTCGGAGGGTCAGTGCTGAGGGAGCGTCGCACTGTCGGAGGGTCAGTGCTGAGGGAGCGCCGCACTGTCGGAGGGTCAGCGCTGAGGGAGCGCCGCACTGTCGGAGGGTCAGCGCTGAGGGAGCGCCGCACTGTCGGAGGGTCAGTGCTGAGGGAGCGCCGCACTGTCGGAGGGTCAGTACTGAGGGAGCGCCGCACTGTCGGAGGGTCAGTGCTGAGGGAGCGCCGCACTGTCGGAGGGTCAGTGTTGAGGGAGCGCCGCACTGTCGGAGGGTCAGTGTTGAGGGAGCGCCGCACTGTCGGAGGGTCAGTACTGAGGGAGTGCTGAATTACCCGTCTCTTGCAGGCAGACCTGACGGTGAAGTTACAGGAAGAAAAGGCCAAAGGTCAGAGGTTGCAGGTCGAGTTGGACACCAGTGAACAAGTCCAGAAAGATTTCGTGAAACTCTCCCAGGCACTGCAGGTTAGTGTTAATAAACCGCCCTCATACCCCTCCTCCTGTTCCGGAGAGG
>NW_027597181.1:0-25000 GCF_964194155.1 Cetorhinus maximus | reverse complement strand
TTCCCTGGAGTTTCGAAGAATGAGAGGTCGTCTCACTGAAAGGTAGAAAATTCTGAAGGGGATTTGACAGGGTCGATGCTGAGAGGCTGTTTCCCCCCCTCTCCCCGGGCTGGAGAGTCTAGAACACGGGGGGTCCCAGTCTCAGGAGAAGGGGTCGGCCGTTTTGGGCTGAGATGAAGGAGAAATGTCTTCACTCGGGAGGGTTGTGAATCTTTGGAACTCTCTACCCCAGAGAGCAGTGGGTGCTCCGTCATCGAGTAGATTCAAGACCGGGAGATCGAGAGGGTATTTGGACACTGAGGGGATCGAGGGATGTGGGGAGAGTGCGAGAAGGTGGAGTTGAGGGAGAAGATCAGCCACAGGCTGGATTAAGGTGGAGTTGAGGTGGAAGATCAGCCACAGGCTGGATTAAGGGTGGAGGAGTCTCAGGGGGTGGGGAGAGGTGGGGGAAGAGAGCCAAATGGTGTCGATAACTTTTTCGTCAAGTTAGAGAGGTGACCGATTCATGCCGGTGGGGAGGGAGGAAGTGGGGAGGGCAAGAGACAGGAAAGGTGGAAGGATAAAGGAGATAGCCAGGGAATGATTCAGGAAACAGACGATGGGTCTAGAGGAGGTGTGAATAGCTGGGGGGGGTGCCGAGATTATGAGGTCGACGTGTTTGCTCCGATGATTTTTGTCGCGTGTTTCATTGAGAGGTGAGACGCTGTTCCTCTGGCTTTACGCAGACCTTGAACTGGAGCTTTGCAGTGTTTTATTGATGAACGGTTAATCATTGTTAGTCAACATGTTTTATTAAAAACTGGTCCTTCAAAGGAGTTTGAACAGACTCTCACCCGGCGTCTACTCCTCTCTGCCCTGCGAGTTCCAGAGGTAGCAATCCAATATTTTCGTGATTCGTTAGATGTGGAAGCCGGGCCCAGCATTTATTGCCTGTCCCTAATTTCCCCCTTGAGAAGGTGGTGGGTGAGCCGCTGCAGACCCCGTGTGGTGTAGGTACACCCACGGCGATGTTAGGGAGGGAGTTCCAGGATTTGGACCCAGCGACAGTGAAGGAACAGCCAATATATTTCCAAGTTGGGATGGTGAGGGGCTCGGAGGGGAAATTCCAGGTGTTCCCCATGTGTCTGCTGCCCTCGTCCTTCTAGACGGTAGAGGTGGTGGGTTTGGGCGGCGCTGTCGAAGGAGCCTTGGCGAGTTGCTGCAGTGCATCTTGTAGATGGTACACACGCTGCTGCCACTGTGCGTCGGTGGTGGGGGGAGTGAATGTTTGTGGATGGAGTGCCGATCGAGCGGGGGCTGCTTTGTCCTGGACGGTGTCGAGCTTCTTGAGTGTTGTGGGAGCCGCACTCATCCAGGCAAGTGGGGAGTGTCCCATCACACTCCTGACTGGTGCCTTGTTGATGGTGGACAGGCTTTGGGGGAGTCAGGAGGTGAGTTACTCTCCGCAGGATTCCCAGCCTCTGAGCTGCTCTTGTAGCCACAGTATTTATATAGCTGGTCCCAGTTCAGTTTCTGGTCAATGGTAACCCCCAGGATGTTGATAGTGGGGGGATTCAGTGATGGTTATGCCATTGAATGTCAAGGGGGCGATGGTTGGATTCTCTCTTGTTGGAGATGGTCATTGCCTGGCACTTGTGTGGTGCGAATGTGACTTGCCACTTGTCAGCCCAAGCCTGGATATTGTCCAGGTCTTGCTGCATTTGGACACGGGGCTGCTTCAGTATCTGAGGAGTCGCGAATGGTGCTGAACATTGTGCAACCATCAGCGAACATCCCCACTTCTGACCTTACGATGGAGGGAAGATGGAGTGATGTCACTTGGAAGAAAGCCACCCTCTAACTCTGACTCACAAGGCTGCTCAGGAGGTGACTCTCCTGGATCAGGGGAGCCTGGGTTTATTCGCGTCTGACGTTTGGGAAGGAAGATTGCATTTTTATAGCGCCAGTCAAGCACTTCATCAGAGGGTCGTCGACGTTGTCGGAAAAGAGGCAGCTGATTTGCTGCACAGCAAGCTCCCACGAACAGCAAGGTGATAAATTAGCCATTTATCCTCTCCAAAAATAAAGGCGTTGGCTCAGCCCGAGCCCCCAGTTCACCGGGGGATCCGTGAGGCCCACCTTCGAGGGCCTTCGACTGGCTCCTCTGTTGAACCCCCACCTGGAGGAGGTCCGCCCTGACAGCTGGCTGCTCCCTCTGTGCGCGCGCCCCGTCAACAGACCTGGTTCGCTGTCTTTTGTCACGTCCGCACCTTTTGTAAATCCCCACGTGTGCACTTACAGCCGGACCTGGTCAAATAAACTCTGCGTCCCATCGCCCAATGGCATTTTTTTTTTTCTCAGTAACTGACATTTCTAATGTCCCGTAAAATGGTTCGTACCGAAGGGCCAACAAAATTCAAATGAAATCAGCTAGATGTACTTTGCAATAGTCCCGTGACACACTCGTGCATTGACTTGCCTTTCATGTCAGTTTTGTTTAAACATTGGTATCGGAGGGAAGACTTGCATGAAACTCCAGTCTCTTGAGTAGGCGTTTTTGCCAGTGGCGTGATGATCTGGAAGATTCAGTCTCGGTGCAGGGAATGTACTTCGTTACCCCAAGATACACCCAGTTACCCAGGTTCAGTATCGCTGGAATCCCTTTCTACAGTTTCTATCAGTTTCAATAGAAATGCTTGGCTGACCTGCCTTGATCTTTTTTTGTTTACTTATTCATTCATGGGATGTGGGCATCAGCATGTATCGCCTACCCCTAATTGCCCTTGAGAAGATGGTGGTGAGCCTAGAGGAATATTTTCTTGGGTCACTGAGAGACTAATTGCTAGAAAGTCACGGGTCATTTAGAGTTCAAGTTGCCTTTCTGATTTTTCAATCCCATATGATCGGCTGAAGCCTATTGGAAGTCGTGTCCTGTCGCTGCAAAGATTTTTACATTTAATGAGAACTTTATTTTATATATATATAAAACGGAGTGTTGCACTGAGTCCCCAGGATTGTCCTGTGGGGAGAGACCGAGTGGAATGGAGTTCAGAAGAATGAGACGTGACCTCATTGAAATGCATAAAATTCGGAGAGACTTTGACAGGGTCGATGTCAAGAGCATGAGATCCCTGTCCTGGCTGGACAGTCCAGTACACGGTGGGTCACAGACTCAGTCTCCCAGTCCGGCAAGGCCTGGATTTTAAAATTCTCATCCTTGTTTTCAAATCCCTCTGCGGCGCTCGCTCACCCTCCCTATCTCTGTCACCTCCTCCAGCCGCTACAACCCTCCCTATCTCTGTAACCTGCTCCAGCCCCTACAACCCTCCCTATCTCTGTAACCTCTTCCAGCCCCTACAACCCTCCCTATCTCTGTAACCTCCTCCAGCCCCCTACAACCCTCCCAATCTCTGTAACCTCCTCCAGCCACTACAACCCTCCCTATCTCTGTAAACTCCTCCAGCCCCTATGACCCTCCCCATCTCTGAAACCTCCTCCATTCCCTACGACGCTCCCTTTTTCTGTAACCTCCTCCAGCCCCTACAACCCTCCCTATCTCTGTAACCTCCTCCAGACCCTACAACCCTCCCTATCCTTGTAACCTCCTCCATCCCCTACAACCCTCCCTATCTCTGTAACCACCTCAATCCCTTATAACACTCCCTATCTCTGTAACCTCTTCTAGCCCATACATTCCTCCCTATCTCTGTAACCTCCTCCAGCCCCTACAACCCTCCCTATCTCTGAAAACGCATGCAACCCCGACAACCCTCCCTATCTCTGCAACCGCCTCCAGCGCCTACAACCCTCCCTATCTCTGTAACCTCCTCCAGCCCCTACAATCCCCCCTATCTCTGTAACCTCCTCCAGCCCCTACAACCCTCCCTATCACTGTAAGCACCTCCAGCCCCTAAAACCCTCCCTATCTCTGTAACCTCCTCCAGCCCCTACAACCCTCCCTATCTCTGTAACCTCCTCCAGCTCCTATGACCCTCTCCATCTCTGAAACCTCCTCCATCCCCTACACCCCTCCCTATCTCTATAACCTCCTCCAGACTCTACACCCCTCCCTATCTCTGTTACCTCCTCCATCCCCTACAACCCTCCTTATGTCTGTAACCTCCTCCAGCCCCTACAACCCTCTCTATCTCTGAAACCTCCTCCATCCCCTACAACCCTCCCTTTCGCTGTAACCTCCTCCAGCCCCTACACCCCTCCCTATCTCTAACCTCCGCCAGCCTCTACAGCCCTCCCTATCTCTGAAACCTCCTCCATCCCCTACAACCCTCCCTATCTCTGTAATCTCCTCCAGCCCCTACAACCCTCCCTATCTCTGTAACCGCCTCCAGCCCCTACAACCCTCCCTATCTCTGTAATCTCCTCCAGCCCCTACAACCCTCCCTATCTCTGTAACCGCCTCCAGCCCCTACAACCCTCCCTATCTCTGTAACCGCCTCCAGCCCCTACAACCCTCCCTATCTCTGTAACCTCCTCCAGCGCCTATAACCCTCCCTATCTCTGTAACATCCTCCAGCCCCCTACACCCCTCCCTATCGCTGTAACCTCCTCCAGCCCCACAACACTCCCTATACCTGTAACCTCCTCCAACCCCCTACAACCCTCCCTATCTCTGTAACCTCCTCCAGCCCCTACAACCCTCCCTATCTCTATAACCTCCTCCAGCCCCTACAACCTTCCCTATCTATGTAACCTCCTCCAGACCCTACACCCCTCCCTATCTCTGTAACCTCCTCCACCCCCTACAACCCTCCCCATCTCTGTAACCTCCTCCAGCCCCTTCAACCCTCCCTATCACTGTAACCTCCTCCAGCCCCTTCAACCCTTCCATTCTCTGTAACCTCCTCCAGCACCTACACCCCTCCCTATCTCTGTAAAATCCTCTAGCCCTACAACCCTCCCTATCTCTGTAACCTTCTGGAGCCCCTACACCCTCCCTATCTCTGTAACCTCCTCCAGCCCCAACAACCCTCCCAATCTCTGTAACCTCCTCCAGCCTCCTACAACCCTCCCTATCTCTGTAATCTCCTCCACCCCATGGAACCCTCTGAGATCTCTGCGTTCCTCCAATTCCGGTGACTTGAGCATCCCCCGATTCCCATCGCTCTGCCATTTGGCGGCTGTGCCTCCATCGGACTTGGGGTCCTGAGCTCTGGAATTCCCTCTCTCTCTCTTTCTCTCTCGAATGCTCCATAAAACTGGCCTATTTGACCAAGTATTTGGTCGCCTGCCCCTAATATACCACATATGTCTTGGGCATATTTTTGTCGTTGCCACCAAATAAATGCAGGATTTTGTCTCTGTAGGAAGCCTCCCTTATGGCACTTTATCCAGTGCCTTCTGTTAGGTCATGTACTCCACATCTGCCTCAAGCTAGCCTCCCGTGGGGCACTTTACACATGCCTTCTGCTGGTTCATGCACTCCACGTCAACCTCCAGCAAGCCTCCCGTGGGGCACTTTACGCAGTGCCTTCTGCTAGTTCATGCACTCCACATCTACCTCCAGCAAGTCTCCCATGGGGAACTTTACGCAGTGCCTTCTGCTAATCCCCACGTGTGCATTTACAGCCGGAACTGTTCAAATAAACACTGCGTCCCATCGCCCAATGGCACCTTTTTTTTTTTCTTCAGTAACTGACATTTCTAATGTCCCGAAAAATGGTTCGTAACGAAGGGCCAACAAAATTCAAATGAAATCAGCTAGATGTATTTTGCAATACTCCCGTTACACACTCGTTCATTGACTTGCCTTCCATGTCAGTTTTGTTTAAACATTGGTATCGGAGGGAAGGCTTGCATGAAAGTCCAGTCTCTTGAGTAGGCGTTTTTGCCAGTGGCATGATGATCTGGAGGGTGCAGTCTCGGTGCAGCGAATATGCTTTGTTACCCCAAGATACACCCAGTTACCCAGGTTCAGTATCGCTGGAATCCATTTCTACAGTTTCTATCAGTTTCAATAGAAATACTTGGCTGACCTGTCTTGATCTTTTTTTGTTTACTTATTCATTCATGGGATGTGGGCATCAGCATGTATCGCCTATCCCTAATTGCCCTTGAGAAGATGGCGGTGAGCCTCGAGGAATATTTTCTTGGGTCACTGAGAGACTAATTGCTAGAAAGTCACGGGTCATTTAGAGTTCAAGTTGCCTTTCTGATTTTTCAATCCCCTATGATCGGCTGAAGCCTATTGGAAGTCGTGTCCTGTCGCTGCAAAGATTTTTACATTTAATGAGAACTTTATTTTATATATATATAAAACGGAGTGTTGCACTGACTCCCCAGGATTGTCCTGTGGGGAGAGACCGAGTGGAATGGAGTTCAGACGAATGAGACTTGACCTCATTGAAATGCATAAAATTCGGAGAGACTTTGACAGGGTCGATGTCAACAGCATGAGACCCCTGTCCTGGCTGGACAGTCCAGAACACGGGGGTCACAGACTCAGATTCCCAGTCCGGCAAGGCCTGGATTTAAAAATTCTCATCCTTGTTTTCAAATCCCTCCGTGGTGCTCACTCACGCTCCCTATCTCTGTCACCTCCTCCAGCCCGAACACACCTCCCTATCTCTGTCACCTCCTCCAGCCCGAACACACCTCCCTATCTCTGTCACCTCCTCCAGCCCCTACACCCCTCCCTATCTCGGCCACCTCCTCCAGCACCTACAACACTCCCTAGCTCAGTCCCCTCCTCCAGCAACCTACACCCCTCCCTATCTCTGTCACCTTCTCCAGCCCCTACACCCCTCCCTATCTCTGTAACCTCCTCCAACTCCTACACCCCTCCCTAGCTCTGGAACCTCTTCCAACCCCGACAACGCTCCCTTTCTCTGTAACCTCCTCCAGCCCCCTACAACCCTCCCTATCTCTGTCACCTCCTCCAGCCCCTACAACCCTCCCTATCCCTGTAACCTCCTCCAGCCCCCTACAGCACTCCCTATGTCTGTAACCTCCTCCAGTCCCCTACACCCCTCCCTATCTCTGTAACCTCCTCCAGCCTCTACACGCCTCCCTATCTCTGTCACCTCCTCTAGCCCCTACAACCCTCCCTTTCTCTGTAACCTCCTCCAGCCCCTACACCCCTCCCTATCTCTGTCACCTCCTCCAGCCTCTACAACCCTCCCTATCTCTGTAACCTCCTCCAACCCTCCCTATCTCTGTAATCTCCTCCAGACCCTACACCCCTCCCTATCTCTGTCACCTCCGCTAGCCCCTACAACCCTCCCTTTCTCTGTAACCTCCTCCAGCCCCTACACCCCTATCTCTGTAACCTCCTCCAGCCCCTACAACCCTCCTTATCTCTGTAACCTCCTCCAGCCCCTACAACCCTCCCTATCTCTGTAACCTCCTCCAGCCCTGACAACCCTCTCTATCTCTGTAACCTCCTCCAGTCCCGTACAACCCTCCCTATCTCTGTAACCTCCTCCAGCCCCTACAGCCCTCCTTATCTCTGTAACCTCCTCCAGCCCCTACAACCCTCCCTATCTTTGTAACCTCCTCCAGTCCCTACAACCCTCCCTATCTCTGTAACCTCCTCCAGTCCCCTACAACCCTCCCTATCTTTGTAACCTCCTCCAGCCCCTACAACCTATCCTATCTCTGTAACCTCCTCCAGCCCCTACAACCCTCCCTATCTCTGTAACCTCCTCCAGTCCCCTACAACCCTCCCTATCTCTGTAACCTCCTCCAGTCCCCTACAACCCTCCCTATCTCTGTAACCTCCTCCAGTCCCCTACACCCCTCTCTATATCTGTAACCTCCTCCAGCCCCTACAACCCTCCCTATCTCTGTAACCTCCTCCAGTCCCCTACAACCCTCCCTATCTCTGTAACCTCCTCCAGTCCCCTACAACCCTCCCTTTCTCTGTAACCTCCTCCAGCCCCTACACCCCTCCCTATCTCTGTCACCTCCTCCAGCCCCTACAACCCTCCCTATCTCTGTAACCTCCTCCAACCCTCCCTATATCTGTCACCTCCTGCAACCCTGACAACCCTCCCTATCTCGGTAACCTCCTCCAGTCCCCTACAACCCTCCCTATCTCTGTAACCTCCTCCAGCCCCCCACAACCCTCCCTCTCTCTGTATCCTCCTCCAGCCCCTTATAACCCTCCCTATCTCTGTAACCTCCTCCAGTCCCCTACAACCCTCCCTATCTCTGTAACCTCCTCCAGCACTTACAACACTCCCTATCTCTGTAACCTCCTCCAGCCCCCTACCCCCCTCCCTATCTCTGTAACCTCCTCCAGCCCCTACAACCCTCCCTATCTCTGTAACCACCTACAACCCCTACACCCCTCCCTATCTCTGTAACCTCCTCCAGCCCCTTACAACCCTCCCTCTCTCTGTAACCTCCTCCAGCCCCTTATAACGCTCCCTATCTCTGTAACCTCCTCCAGCCCTTACAACCCTCCCTATCTTTGTAACCTCCTCCAGCCCCTACACCCCTCCATATCTCTGTAACCTCCTCTAGCCCCTACAACCCTCCCTATCTCTGTAACCTCCTCCAGCCCCCTACACCCCTCCATATCTCTGTAACCTCCCCCAGCCCCTACAACCCTCCCTATCTCTGTAACCTCCTACAACCCTCCGAGGTCTCTCCGCTCCTCCGATTCCGGCCTCTCGAGCATCCCCCGATTCCCATCGCTCCGCCATTGGCGGCCGGGCCTTCAGCTGCCTGCGGAGGGCCCTAAGCTCTGGAATTCCCTCCCTAAACCCTCTCCCATCTCTCTCTCTCTCTCTCCTCCTTTAATACCCTCCTCAAACCCAACCTCGTCTTCAGCCGCCTGTCCGTAATATCTCCTCATATTCGGGGAGGGGTGGGAGGTGAAACTCTGCTTGATAATCGCTCCTGCGTTGGGAACCGTTTAAAGGTGTTGTAGAAACGCGAGGTGTGTTTTTTGAGCTGATTGTGCGAGCGAGAGAGAGGGAGATAAAGAGAGAGAACTGGAGGCTGACAGAAGAGAACAGGAGATAAGCTGAGTAAGCCATGTCGGTATAATTTATTCAATTCATACATCAGAAACTCAGTCCATTATTAACGCAGGGTTTGGCGGGGGAGGGAAGCTGGCGGCAATCGGTAAGGGACGGAGTGGGGGCGGGAGTGAGGGGTGAGTCAGGGGCGCGCTGGGTGGGTAAATTGGGAGGTTGGCGCGTCGGCGGAATAGCCCACCCGGCCAGACCAAGGCGGGCGGCTGAGTCCCTTTCGTGCTCTGGGCGAGAACATTTCCCCTCCCTCTCCCCACCTCCCTGTCCCCACCACACCCCACTTCTCCCTCCGCCCTCTCTAACGACACCCACCCCAACCCCAACACAAGCCAAGGTGGGCTTGGCGCCCCCACCCCACCAACAGTTTGGGAACTGACAGCAAATCGTCACGAAATCACTCCCGTTACCTCCTGGGCCTTAGGTTGACGGAGACGGTGGGGGTGAGGGGTGTGGTAGGACAGAAATTGTTGGGGGGTGGGGGTTGGCGGGGTGAAATAGGGGGGTGGCAGGGAGGTGTCCGGGGTGTGACTGAGAGGGGTGGGGAGGAACGGGCATCCGCGATCTGACAAAGCGCCTTCAGAACGGAGGGGAGGTGGGGTGACCCCGTGTGACCTGTACCTTAAGCTCCTCCTGCTCATCGTGGGAAGCCCCCCTGTGGTGGGGAGGGGGAGGGGAGGGGGTGGTAGGGAGGAGTACCGGGGTGGGGTGTTGGGGGGCGGGTAGCGTGACTGCGAAGGGTGGGGTAGGTACGGGCGTCCGCGATCCTGACCGACGCCCCTTCAGAATAGAGGGGGGAGGGCGGTGGGGGTGACCCCGTGTGACCTGTACCTTAAGCTGCTCCTGCCTCATCGCCCGATCTCCCCACCACCGCACCCACCCAACCCACCCACCATCGCCACGCCTCTCCCGGGAAAAAAAAAACAAACACTCGGTGAGCAGCGCAGCGGAGGGTTGCCCTCCGACGAGGGTGGTGTTCCTTGCTCGAGAAGTAAAGAAGGAAAATGGACACCGAGGAAATTTCCTTTAATGGGTTGGAAGGAACGGATGAACATGCAATTTAAGCGACCCCCTTCCTATATCCTGTGTCATCAAACAGAAGTCTAGGAGTCACCGTATACTTTTCAGACAATGCTACATTCTGGCGAGCCTTATATTGTTTTTATTTTGTTCGTCTCTTTTTATTTTATATATATATATATATATAAATATCTAATTATATATCATCCTTCATTTCTTCGGCCAATTTCCTCCTTAGAAGTGATCTTTCGCTGTGTGAGAGAGACAGAGACAGAGACAGAGAGACAGAGAGAGAGGAAATGGAACAGAGTGAGATACGAGGGATAGTAGATCACGTTCCCGGAGAGAGCGGGCGAGCGCGGAGCCAGACCCCAGCGAGCGGGGCAGACTAGGTGTCGTCCCTCCCCGGAGATTGCTTGAGGCCACACCTTCCAGATCTGGTCTTCCCCCACCCACCCCCCTCCCCGCAAAACGGGTGTCTGTCTGTGCCCCTCACCCAGGCTCCTTCACCAGCTCCGTCCAGACCCACGGCCGCTGGATGGGCAACCCACCCCCCGCCCCCCCGCGCCCACCGACGGCATTCGCTCCCTCCACCACCACCGACGCACACGGGCAGCCGTGTGTGTGTGTACCGTCGACAAGATGCACTGCAGCAACTACGCCAAGGCTCCCTCAGACAGCGCCTCCCAAACCCACGACCGCTACCGCCTAGAGGGACGAGGGCAGCAGACACATGGGGAACACCACCACCTGGAAGTCCCCCTCCGAGCCCCTCACCAACCCGACTTGGAAATATATCGGCCGTTCCTTCACTGTCGCTGGGTCCAAATCCTGGAACTCCCTCCCTTACAGCGCCGTGGGTGTACCTACACCACACGGGAACAAAATCCTGGAACTCCCTCCCTAACAGCGCCGTGGGTGTACCTACACCACACGGGAACAAAATCCTGGAACGCCCTCCCTAACAGCGCCGTGGGTGTACCTACACCACACGGGACAAAATCCTGGAACTCCCTCCCTAACAGCGCCGTGGGTGTACCTGCACCACACAGGACAAAATCCTGGAACTCCCTCCCTAACAGCGCCGTTGTGGGGGGATGGTGGGGAGTCTAGGATGAGGGAGAAGAGTCTAAATTTAGAGTCAGACCTTCCGGGAGCGAGATTAGGAAACGCTCCTTCGCAGAAAGGGCGGGAGAGGTTTGGTAACTCTCTCCTGCGTACAGCAGTGAATGCCTGCACCATCAATCCATTCAGGTCAGGGGAATGATGGAGGTTTCTCAAGAAGACTGGAGGGTGAGACTGAGCCTGGGCCCAGCCTGGGACACAGAACAGCCTGGATCGAATTGAACGGCAGACGGGACAAGGTTCAAGAGCCCGAATTGGCCCCCTGATGTTCCTCTCTTCCAAAGCCATGCAGCCGACTGACGCACAGTGAGATCCCACACACACCCTCTCAAATGTTGGCATCCTCTCCCTTGTTTTCAAATCTCTCCGTGGCCCTCGCTCCTCCCCCCTATCCCTGTAACTTCCTCCAACTCCCTACAACCCTCCCTATTTCTGTAACCTCCTCCAGCCCCTCCGAGATCTCTGCGCTCCTCCAATTCCGGCCTCTTGAGCATCCCCCGATTCGCATTGCTCCGCCATTTGGCGGCTGTACCTCCATCGGTCTTGGGGTCCTAAGCTCTGGAATTCCCTCTCTCTCTCTCTCTCTCTAGGATGCTCCTTAACACCGACCTCTGTGACCTAGTATTTGGTCACCTGCCCCTAATATACTACATATGTCTTGGGCGTATTTTTGTCCTTGCCACCAAATAAATGCAGGATTTTGTCTCTGTAGGAAGCCTCCCATGGGGCACTTTATCCAGTGCCTTCTGTTAGGTCATGTACTCCACATCTACCTCAAGCAAGGCTCCTGTGGGGCACTTTACCCAGTGCCTTCTGCTGGGTTCATGCACTCCACATCTACCTCCAGCAAGCCTCCCATGGGGCACTTTACGCAGTGCCTTCTGCTGGGTTCACGTACTCCACTTCTACCTCGGGCAAGCCTCCCCATGATGCACTGTACCCAGGGCCTTCTGCCAGTGACCTCCCGTCGACCCTCGACCCTCAGCAGGATCTAAAGTGGCTAACCTACCTTCAAGATAGTTGCGGGCAAAGAACTTCAGGACTTCATCAATGAGGATGACAGGGAACGAGATCTCTAGCACCACGAGCCACTGCATGAAGGTCAGGTGAGTCAATTTGAAGATGAGCTGAAGGGAGAGAGAGAGAGAGAGAATAGCATTTAGATCGATGCATGCCAACTTTCTGTAGCTCATCCCAAACCCACGACCTCCATCACATAGGTAGCTGGGAATCCTGCGGAGAGTAACTCACCTCCTTACCCCCACCTATGCAAAGCCTGTCCACCATCGACAAGGCACAAGTCAGGAGTGTGATGGGATACTCCCCACTTGCCTAGATGAGTGCGGCTCCCACAACACTCAAGAAGCTCGACACCGTCCAGGACAAAGCAGCCCCCTCCCCGCTCGATGGGCACCCCATCCACAAACATTCACTCCCTCCACCACCGACGCACAGTGGCAGCAGTGTGTGTACCATCTACAAGATGCACTGCAGCAACTCGCCAAGGCTCCTTCGACAGCGCCGCCCAAACCCACGGCCTCTACCGGTCTAGAAGGACGAGGGCAGCAGACACATGGGGAACACCACCACCTGGAAGTCCCCCTCCGAGCCCCTCACCCATCCCGACTTGGAAATATATCGGCTGTTCCTTCACTGTCGCTGGGTCCAAATCCTGGAGCACCCTCCCTAACAGTGCCGTGGGTGTACCTACATCACACGGGACTGCAGCGGCTCAAGAAGGTGGCTCACCCACCACCTTCTCAAGGGGCAATTAGGGATGGGCTTGATGGGTGTTCACTGGTTTCCTTCTGGCCCCTAGCATCCATTACAATTAAACTTTGAGTGACCATGCAACGATAAAACTTTGAGTGACCACACAACAATTTAGCTCTGAGTGACGACACAGCAATTGAGCTCTGAATGACCACACAACGATTTAACTCTTGAGTTAACGCTGTTAGCTGCTGCCGTTTATGGACTGACCCCACGTTTTCAACCTCCGGCCTCGACCGTGCCTGGGAGACTGACATCCCAGGATTGAATTTAAAAGAGTTGCTCTCAGGCCTTCTGTGTGAGTTAATAAAGATGGAGAGAGAGATATGGGAGAAGTGGAGGTGTATTGCAATGGCTCCCCCACCCACCCTCGAGTTAACTGAGAATTTAATCATGGCCCGTGGTCATTCAGAGCTAAATCGTTGCTTGGTCAGGCAGAGTTTAATCGTTGCATGGTCACTCAAAGTTTAATTGCAATGGATGCTGGGACCGGTGAACACCCATCAGGTCCACGGGTTGTGGTGGGGGGGGGGGCGGTGCGGGGGGGGCAGGGGGCAACGGCTCCCCCCCACTTGAGTTAACTGAGAATTTAATCATTGCACGTGGTCATTCAGAGCTAAATCGTTGCGTGGTCAGGCAGAGTTTAATCGTCGCGCGATCACTCAAAGTTTAATTTCAATGGTTGCTGGCACCCAATGAACACCCATCAGGCCCATGGGAGGGCGGGAGTGGGGCAGGGGGCAACGGCTCCCCCCCCTCCCGCCTCGAGTTAACTCAGAATTTAATCATCGCGCGTGGTCATTCAGAGCTAAATCGTTGCGTGGTCAGGCAGAGTTTAATCGTCGCGCGATCACTCAAAGCTTAATTGCAATGGATGCTGGGACCCAGTGAACACCCATCAGGCCCATGGGGGGGACGGGGGTGGGACAAGGGGCAATGGCTCCCCCCACACACACCCCCCACCCCCAAGTTAACTCAGAATTTAATCATCGCGCGTGGTCATTCAGGGCTAAATCGTTGCGTGGTCAGGCAGAGTTTAATCGTCGCGCGATCACTCAAAGCTTAATTGCAATGGATGCTGGGACCCAGTGAACACCCATCAGGCCCATGGGGGGCAGGGGCGGGGGTGGGACATGGGGCAATGGCTCCCCCCACCGAGTTAACTCAGAATTTAATCATCGCGCGTGGTCATTCAGAGCTAAATTGTTGCGTGGTCAGGCAGAGTTTAATCGCTGCATGGTCACTCAAAGTTTAATTGCAATGGTTGCTGGGACCCAATGAACACCCATCAGGCCCATGGTGGGGGTTGCGTTGGGACATGGGGCAATGGCTCCCTCCCCCCCTCCCCCCTCCCCCCCACCCCGGCACCTCGGCCCTGCTCATTATGAGCGAGCAAGTGCGCGAGGATCCCGGAACCCGATCGGCCCGCCGAGGCTTACCGGCAGTGGGTCAACATAAAGGATGAAGAAGTGGAGTGACATGGAGAGGCAGATGGCACTCAGCAGCCAGCAATTCAACCACGGCGGCATCCTGATGAGAGACTGGTTCTCCGACAGGCTGCAAAGAAACACAGACGGAGAGCGAACGGTCAGCGAGAAAATGTACACAGCAGCAAAAGGGAAAGTAACGCACATGGTGTTATTCTGCTGTTAAGTAAGGGGCAGTTGCGCTCCCTAGAGCAATAAAGATGTAAATGCGTCGGAAGCAGTTCAGAGAAGGTTTATCAGACCAATACCAGGAATGGGTGGGTTGTCTTTATGAGACCATAAGACACAGGAGCAGAAATTAGGCCATTCGGCCCATCGAGTCTGCTCCGCCTTTCAATCATGGCTGATAAGTTTCTCAACCCCATTCTCCCCGTAACCTTTGATCCCCTTACCAATCAAGAACCTATTTATCTCGCTCTTAAATACATTCAATGACCTGGCCTCCCACAGCCTTCTGTGGCAATGAATTCCATAGATTCACCACTCTTTGGCTAAAGAAGTTTCTCCTCATCTCTGTTCTAAAAAGGTCTTCCCTTTACTCTGAGGCTTGTGCCCTGTGGGAGAATCTAGAACTAGGGGGTCGCTGTTTAAAAATAAGGGGTAGTCGCCCATTTAAGACGGAGACGAGGAGAGATTTTTACTCTCAGAGGGTCTTTGGAACCCTCTCCCTCCAAAGGCGGTGGGAGCAGAGTCTTTGAATATTTTCAAGGCCAGGGTGGATAGATTCTTGATTCACAAGGGAAGGGGCGAAAGGTTATCGGGGGGTAGGCAGGAATGTGGGGTTGAGGTGACCATCAGGTCAGCCACAACCTTACAGAATGGGGCAGCAGGCTTGAGGGGCCGAGTGGCCCACCCCCTGCTCCCAATTCGTACGGAAGTCAAATTTTTTCGATCGGGGAACCAAGTTTTGGGGTCATTGGGAGGTGACAGGTTCGTGTGGCTACTCTCAGACGTTAATCTCCGTATGGTCATTCGGAGCTAAATTGCTGCATGGTCACTCAGAGTTCAATCGCTGCATGGTTATCAAGATTAACCACATTCACATTCTGGACACCGCACCTCGGGAAGGTAATACAGGGCACAGGGCAGATTCCCCAGAATGACCCCGGGGCTGAAAGGGTTAAAATCTGAGGACAGGGCGCGCAGACTGGTCTTGTGTGCCCTCGAGTCTAGAAAGATTCAGGCGTGATCTGATTGAGGTGGTGGGGGGGTTTAAGATGACTAAAGGATTCGACAAGGTTGAAGACAGAGAAACGGTTCCCTCTGGTGTTGGAGGGGGGGGTTGGTGGGTGGGGGGGAGTTGGAGTGGGGGGAGGGGGTGCGGTTGGGGGGTGCAGGGAAGAGAGTCCAAAACACAGCTGGGCTGTGCAGAGGGGGATGTCAGGAAGCCCTGCTTCACACCAAGGGGGTTGGAAATCCTGGGATCATGGTGGAAGTTGCGGGGTTAATTGAACATTTTGAAACAGAGATTGATAAGATTTCCCTGGGATCGGGGACGGAGCTGAGCGGGGGGGGTTAAGTAACAGGTCAGTCGCGCTCTGGTAGAATGGTGGGACGAGCTCAATGGGGCTGAGTGGGCCTCCTCCTGTTCCTGTGTGACAGGCTCGAGAGGGGCTGAATGGCCTCCTCCTGTTCCTATGTAACAGGCTCGAGAGGGACTGAATGGCCTCCTCCTGTTCCTGTGTAACAGGCTCGAGAGGGACTGAATGGGCCTCCTCCTGTTCCTGTGTAACAGGCTTGAGAGGGGCTGAATGGCCTCCTGTTCCTGTGTAACAGGCTGGAGAGGGGCTGTATGGCTCCTCCTGTTCATGTGTAACAGGCTTGAGAGGGGCTGAATGGCCTCCTCCTGTTCCTGTGTAACAGGCTGGAGAGGGGCTGAATGGCCTCCTCCTGTTCATGTGTAACAGGCTTGAGAGGGGCTGAATGGCCTCCTCCTGTTCCTGTGTAACAGGCTTGAGAGGGGCTGAATGGCCTCCTCCTGTTCCTGTGTAACAGATTCAAGAAGAGTCTGAATGGGCCTCCTCCTGTTCCTATGTAACAGGCTCGAGAGGGACTGAATGGGCCTCCTCCTGTTCCTATGTAACAGGCTCGAGAGGGGCTGAATGGCCTCCCCCTGTACCGTGGTTCCAACAGTGTGGAAGAAGCTGGAGGGGGGGATATCAGCTGCTTACCTGTTCAGGGCATTGCTCATCTCAATGGTTACCAAAACAGACAAGGCCATGGTCATTGGTTCAGACGCCTCGAAGATATCGCACTCAACTCCTTCAAAATCAACGTGTTCATCCGTACAGTGCATAAAGTGTGACTGGAAAAGAGAGAGAACAAAACACTCCCAGGACAGGTACAGCACGGGGTTAGATACAGAGTAAATCTCCCTCTACACTGTCCCCATCAAACACTCCCCAGGACAGGTACAGCACGGGGTTAGATACAGAGTAAAGCTCCCTCTACACGGTCCCCATCAAACACTCCCAGGACAGGTACAGCACGGGGTTAGATACAGAGTAAAGCTCCCTCTACACTGTCCCCATCAAACACTCCCAGGACAGGTACAGCACGGGGTTAGATACAGAGTAAAGCTCCCTCTACACCGTCCCCATCAAACACTCCCAGGGCAGGTACAGCATGGGGTTAGATACAGAGTAAAGCTCCCTCTACACTGTCCCCATCAAACACTCCCAGGACAGGTACAGCATGGGGTTAGATACAGAGTAAAGCTCCCTCTACACCGTCCCCACCAAACACTCCCAGGACAGGTACAGCACGGGGTTAGATACAGAGTAAAGCTCCCATTACACCGTCCCCATCAAACACTCCCAGGACAGGTACAGCACGGGGTTAGATACAGAGTAAAGCTCCCTCTACACTGTACCCCATCAAACACTCCCAGGACAGGTACAGCACGGGGTTAGATACAGAGTAAATATCCCTCTACACTGTCCCCATCAAACACTCCCAGGACAGGTACAGCATGGGGTTAGATACAGAGTAAAGCTCCCTCTACACCGTCCCCATCAAACACTCCCAGGACAGGTACAGCACGGGGTTAGATACAGAGTAAAGCTCCCTCTACACCGTCCCCATCAAACACTCCCAGGACAGGTACAGCACGGGGTTAGATACAGAGTAAAGCTCCCTCTACACTGTACCCCATCAAACACTCCCAGGACAGGTACAGCATGGGGTTAGATACAGAGTAAAGCTCCCTCTACACCGTCCCCACCAAACACTCCCAGGACAGGTACAGCACGGGGTTAGATACAGAGTAAAGCTCCCTCTACACCGTCCCCATCAAACACTCCCAGGACAGGTACAGCACGGGGTTAGATACAGATTAAAGCTCCCTCTACACCGTCCCCATCAAACACTCCCAGGACAGGTACAGCACGGGGTTAGATACAGAGTAAAGCTCCCTCTACACTGTCCCCAAGCAAACACTCCCAGGACAGGTACAGCACGGGGTTAGATACAGAGTAAAGCTCCCTCTACACTGTCCCCATCAAACACTCCCAGGACAGGTACAGCACGGAGTTAGATACAGAGTAAAGCTCCATCTACACCGTCCCCATCAAACACTCCCAGGACAGGTACAGCACGGGGTTAGATACAGAGTAAAGCTCCCTCTACACCGTCCCCATCAAACACTCCCAGGACAGGTACAGCACGGGGTTAGATACAGAGTAAAGCTTCCTCTACACCGTCCCCATCAAACTCTCCCAGGAAAGGTACAACACAGGGTTAGATACAGGGTAAAGCTCCCTCTACACCGTCCCCATCAAACACTCCCAGGACAGGTACAGCACGAAGATAGGGAGGGTTGTAGGGGCTGGAGGAGGTTACAGAGATAGGGAGGGTTGTAGGGGCTGGAGGAGGTTACAGAGATAGGGAGGGTTGTTGGGGCTGGAGGAGGTTACAGGGATAGGAGGGTTGTATGGGCTGGAAGAGGTTACAGAGATAGGGAGGGTTGTAGGGGGTTGGAGGAAGTTACAGAGGTAGGGAGGGTTGTAGGGGCTGGAGGAGGTTACAGCGATAGGGAGGGTTGTAGGGGCTTGACGAGGTTACAGAGATAGGGAGGGTTGTACGGGCTGGAGGAGGTTACAGAGATAGGGAGGGTTGTAGGGGTTGGAGGAGGTTACAGAGATAGGGAGGGTTGTAGGGGCTTGACGAGGTTACAGAGATAGGGAGGGTTGTAGGGGCTGGAGGAGGTTACAGAGATAGGGAGTGTTGTAGGGGTGGAGGAGGTTACAGAGATAGGGAGTGTTGTAGGGGTGGAGGTAGTTACACTACTGGACAAGTGGTCTGATAGTTGAGAGATTGGCGGTGGAGTGGAGAGAGGTGGTGATGAGGGTCAGATAGGTTACCTGAGCATTTTGGCATGTTAGACCACAGCAGCAGGATCTATATTCACTCTGAACACGACTGAACCACAGGAAGTAACCGTGCGGGTACAGCGAGCGATGAGGAAGGGAAATGGTCTGTGAGTCTTCATTACAAAGGGATTGGAGTTTCAGAGTGAAGGGGTCTTCCTACAATGACACAGGGCGTTAGGGAGACCACACCCGGAGCTCTGGGTCCAGTTTTGGTCTCCTTACCTGAGGAAGGACATCCCTGCCCTAGAGGGAGAGTATCGAAGGTTCACTAGACTGGTCCCTGGGATGAGAGGGATTGTCCCAGGAGGAGAGATTGAGGAGAATGGGGTCTCTATTCCCTGGAGTTTCGAAGAATGGGAGGTCGTCTCACTGAAAGGTAGAAAATTCTGAAGGGGATTTGACAGGGTCGATGCTGAGAGGCTGTTTCCCCCCCTCTCCCCGGGCTGGAGAGTCTCGAACACGGGGGTCCCAGTCTCAGGAGAAGGGGTCGGCCGTTTTGGGGCTGAGATGAAGGAGAAATGTCTTCACTCGGGAGGGTTGTGAATCTTTGGAATTCTCTACCCCAGAGAGCGGTGGGGGCTCCGTCATCGAGTAGGTTCAAGACCGGGAGATCGAGGGATTTTTGGACACTGAGGGAGATCGAGGAATGTGGGGAGAGTGCGGGAAGGTGGAGTTGAGGTGGATGATCAGCCACAGGCTGGATTAAGGTGGAGTTGAGGGAGAAGATCAGCCACAGGCTGGATTAAGGTGGAGTTGAGGGAGAAGATCAGCCACAAGCTCGATTAAGGTGGAGTTGAGGGAGAAGATCAGCCACAAGCTCGATTAAGGTGGAGTTGAGGGAGAAGATCAGCCACAAGCTCGATTAAGGTGGAGTTGAGGGAGAAGATCAGCCACAAGCTCGATTAAGGTGGAGTTGAGGGGGAAGGTCAGCCACAAGCTCGATTAAGGGACGGAGCAGGCTCGAGGGGCCGATTGGCCTCCCTCTCCTATTTCTCAGGTTCTGATGCATTTCCGTGAGTTTGGGAGGTGACCTTCGGAGGGCTTGGCCGATTATTCCATGGCGCTGCGAGATAATAGCGGGACACCGACAGGTTATGTGGCTTCACGCACTGTCAATGACCATGTGTTGCCAGACCTGAAACAGGGCGCCACCCGGTGACCGGAGGCCGGTACTGCGCCGTGATGGTTGACATGGTAAAGTTGGCTCAGGGATTCGCAGAGGATTAGGGGAGGGTCAGTGGTTCAATCTCGGGGCCGATGGGAGGGAGGACCCCGCGGGCAGGGAGGGACAGGGGCTGCCGGAGCCGCGTGGGGACGGGCTGGAGGCGGGGGTCGGGGAAGTGTGGCGGGCACGGGCGCAAGGGGCACGCGCGACTCACCAGCTGGTGGTAGGTCACCCCCGGTCCGTCGTCGGCGTACATGAACCACCAGGCCGCAGCTCCCACCGTGGCAGCGCCCACGTAACCTGCAACGGGGAACCGAGCCCGTGAGAGACCTGTCCGCTCGCTGGACCCCGTCGGTTTCGCTCGCGGGATCGCACTGTGCGCGCCAAGGGTCGCCCACCGCCCCTCCACCCCCCACCCACCACCGCTTGGGCCCCTCACCCTCGAAGCGCTTTCCCTCTGTGCCATGGGAATAGGGTGGCAGCCGAGCTTTGCGCAGCAAGATCCCACAGAAAGAGCCACGACCATCTCCCAGATCGTCTGGCTTCCTTGTTTTGTGTCTTGTTCGTCAAGGAGGCAAACGTTAGGTACAGGAAGGCCACGGGATCTGTTCTGCATCCCCCCCACCCACCCGAGAGGGCATTCCACATCGAGAGACGGCGCCTCTGACAGTGCGGCGCTCCCTCAGCACTGACCCTCCGACAGTGCGGCTCTCCTTCAGCACTGACCCTCCGACAGTGCGGCGCTCCCTCAGCGCTGACCCTCCGACAGTGCGGCACTCCCTCAGCACTGACCCTCCGACAGTGCGGCGCTCCCTCAGCGCTGACCCTCCGACTGTGCGGCGCTCCCTCAGTACTGACCCTCCGACAGTGCGGCGCTCCCTCAGCACTGACTCTCTGACAGTGCGGCGCTCCCTCAGCACTGACCCTCCGACATTGAGGCACTCCCTCAGCGCTGACCCTCCGACAGTGCGGCACTCCCTCAGTACTGACCCTCCGACTGTGCGGCGCTCCCTCAGCACTGACCCTCCGACAGCGCGGCGCTCCCTCAGCACTGACTCTCTGACAGTGCGGCGCTCCCTCAGCACTGACCCTCCGACGGCGCGGCGCTCCCTCAGCGCTGGTCTGCAGCACCCCACACCGCCCTCTCGGTCACTCACCTCCGATTGTCATGTACCGGAAGAACAACCAGCCGCTGATCAGGGGCTCCTTCGGGCTCCGGGGAGGTTTGTTCATGATGTCGAGGTCGGGCGGGTTGAAGCCCAGGGCAGTGGCCGGTAAACCGTCAGTCACCAGGTTCACCCACAGGAGCTGGACGGGGATCAGAGCCTCAGGCAACCCCAGAGCCGCTGTCAGGAAGATACTGTGGAGAGAGCGACGAGGGAAGACGTGGAGGTGGGGAATCAAGGGAGAGCGGGAGAAACAACGAAGGAAAGGGGGGAGGGACGGGGTGAGCGGAAGGGAGAAAAGAATAGCGGGTTAGAACTCCAAAGCCGCACACCAAATCGTAGACCCTCCCCAGGCATGCCAGAGAAGCATTGGCCAAGCCAAATCTGAGCCACACGAAGAGATATTACAGACAAGTAAGGTCGAGGAGGTCGGTTTTAAGGAGCGTCTTAAAGGAGGAGAGAGGGAGCGAGGGGGCAGCAGGTGCAGAGAGGGTTTAGGGGGGGTTAATTCCAGAGCTTAGGGCCCCCCTCCCCAGGCAGCTGAAGGCCCGGCCGCCCAGTGGCGGAGCGATGGGAATCGAGGGATTGCCCGAGAGGCCGGAATCGGAGGAGTGGAGAGACCTCGGAGGGTCGTAGGAGGTTACAGAGATAGGGAGGGCTGTAGGGGCTGGAGGAGGTTACAGAGATAGGAACGGGTGTAGGGGGCTGGAGGAGGTTACAGAGATAGGAACGGGTGTAGGGGGCTGGAGGAGGTTACAGAGATAGGAACGGGTGTAGGGGGCTGGAGGAGGTTACAGAGATAGGAACGGGTGTAGGGGGCTGGAGGAGGTTACAGAGATAGGAACGGGTGTAGGGGGCTGGAGGAGGTTACAGAGATAGGGAGGGATGTAGGGGCTGGAGGAGGTTACAGAGATGGGGAGGGGTGTAGGGGCTGGAGAAGGTTACAGAGATAGGGAGGGTTGTAGGGGCTAGAGGAGGTTACAGAGATGGGGAGGGGTGTAGGGGCTGGAGGAGGTTACAGGGATAGGGAGGGGGGAAGTGAGGGCCATGGAGGGGATTTGAAAACGAGGGTGAGGATTTTAAAATGGAGGGGTTGCCGGACCGGGAGCCAGTGTGGGTCAGCGAGATACAGGGGGTGACGGGTGAACGCTCCGCACAGCAAGATCCCACTCACCAGACCACCTCGCCCACGTTGGAGGAGATGAGGTAGCGGATGAATTGCTTCATGTTGTTGTAGATGGCCCGGCCCTCCTCCACGGCCGACACGATGCTGGAGAAGTTGTCGTCGGCCAGCACCATCTCCGACGCGCTCTTGGCAACTGCTGTGCCGGATCCCATGGCGATGCCGATCTCGGCCTTCTTCAGGGCGGGTGCATCATTCACTCCGTCGCCCGTCTGCAGTCGAGGGAGACAGACACAAGACGGGGAGAGGGTGGTGGCCGCGGTGGAGTGGTGGAGGGGGCGGGGGGGGGAGGAAGGAGGGAGGGGGTTTGAGAACCGTTAGCGATCGGCGCTTTGACCCCGCCCCCCTCCGAACCCGCACAGTCTCTCCAAAAGGATCATCGTCGCCCAAGACCTGCCCTTTTTTCCCCTCCGCCTGTCCGCCCTCTCTCCGTCCCGCTACCTCGACCTGTCCCCTCCACCCACCCCCTCCGACCCAACCCCTCCCACACCGCTAACCCCGGATGCCCTCTAGGAACATTGTAACAAGGAGGGGGACCATTCAGCCCCTTTAGCCTGTTCCCCGCTCGACATGCCTGCGGCTGATCTGTGACCTATCTCCACCCGCCCGCCTCCACCCCGTGTCCCCTTAACATCCTTCGAGAGAACCGAAACCAACCGACCTCACCGATTTTTAAAATTGACCAGCTCCCCGTCGGCGGGGGGAGAGAGTTCCAAACCCCTCCCGCCCTTTGTGCGAAGGAACGTTTCCTATCCTCACTGGCGAGAGAGAGTTCCAAACCCCTCCCGCCCTTTGTGCGAAGGAGCGTTTCCTATCCTCACTGGCGGGAGAGAGTTCCAAACCCCTCCCGCCCTTTGTGCGAAGGAACGTTTCCTATCCTCACTGGCGGGAGAGAGTTCCAAACCCCTCCCGCCCTTTGCACGAAGGAGCGTTTCCTAATCTCACTCCCGGAAGGCCTGACTCTCAAATTTAGACTCTGCTCCTTCGCCCTAGGTTCTCTCTCCAAGCGGTGTAAATTGTGTCAGTCTCTCTCTCTCTCCCGACCCTATCAGTTCCCCCCGAACGTCCTGAATCGCCCTCCCCTTAACGTCCGAAGTTCCAGGGAAGGCCCCCCAGCACCGACCGCGCCCCCCGCACCCCCCCCACCCACCAACACCGCCCCGCCAGGAGGAGGCGCCGCTCACCATGGCGGTGATCTCATCGAAGGACTGCAGGAACTCCACGATCTTGGACTTGTGGGCGGGCTCCACCCGGGCGAAGCAGCTGGCGTTGTGGCAGGCCTTGCGCTGCTCGGCGGCGGGCAGGTCGTCGAACTCGCGGCCGGTGAAGGCCTTATTCGTCACGTCCTCGTCCTCACCGAAGATGCCAATGCGCCGGCAGATGGCCACGGCCGTCCCCTTGTTGTCGCCGGTGATCATGATGACCCGGATGCCCGCCTCGCGGCACAGCTGGATGGAGCCAATCACCTCCTTGCGGGGCGGGTCCAGCATGCCCACCACCCCCACGAAGGTCATGTCGCACTGCAGGAGGGGGAGAGAGGGAGAGAGGGAGAGAGAGTGAGAGAGAGAGTGAGAGGGAGAGAAAGTGAGAGAGTTGGAGAGAGAGAGAGAGACAGAGACAGAGAGAGAGAGACAGACAGAGAGAGATGGAGAGACAAACAGAGAGAGACAGACAGAGAGAGAGACGGAGAGAGAGAGAGAGATACAGAGAGAGAGACAGCGAGACAGACAGAGAGTCAGAGAGAGACAGAGACAGGGAGAGAGAGGGAGAGACAGAGAGTGAGAGAGCGAGAGAGACAGACAGAGAGAGACGGAGACACAGACAGAAAGAGAGACAGAGACAGAGAGAGAGACAGAGAGACAGAGAGAAAAACAGTGCTGAGGGAGCGCCGCACTGTGGGAGGGTCAGTGCTGAGGGAGCGTCGCACTGTCGGAGGGTCAGCGCTGAGGGAGCGCCGCACTGTCGGAGGGTCAGTGCTGAGGGAGCGCCGCACTGTCGGAGGGTCAGTGCTGAGGGAGCGCCGCTCTGTCGGAGGGTCAGTGCTGAGGGAGCGCCGCGCTGTCGGAGGGTCATTACTGAGGGAACGCCGCGCTGTCGGAGGGTCAGTGCTGAGGGAGCGCCGCACTGTCGGAGGGTCAGTGCTGAGGGAGCGCCGCACTGTCGGAGGGTCAGTGCTGAGGGAGCGCCGCACTGTCGGAGGGTCAGTGCTGAGGGAGCGCCGCACTGTCGGAGGGTCAGTGCTGAGGGAGCGCCGCACTGTCGGAGGGTCAGTGCTGAGGGAGCGCCGCGCTGTCGGAGGGTCAGTACTGAGGGAACGCCGCACTGTCGGAGGGTCAGTGCTGAGGGAGCGCCGCACTGTCGGAGGGTCAGTGCTGAGGGAGCGCCGCACTGTCGGAGGGTCAGTGCTGAGGGAGCGCCGCACTGTCGGAGGGTCAGTGCTGAGGGAGCGCCGCACTGTCGGAGGGTCGGTGCTGAGGGAGCGCCGCACTGTCGGAGGGTCGGTGCTTAGGGAGCGCCGCACTGTCGGAGGGTCAGTGCTGAGGGAGCGCCGCACTGTCGGAGGGTCAGTGCTGAGGGAGCGCCGCACTGTCGGAGGGTCAGTGCTGAGGGAGCGCCGCACTGTCGGAGGTTCAGTGCTGAGGGAGCGCCGCACTGTCGGAGGGTCAGTGCTGAGGGAGCGCCGCACTGTCGGAGGGTCAGTGCTGAGGGAGCGCCGCACTGTCGGAGGGTCAGTGC
>NW_027597180.1:37500-96263 GCF_964194155.1 Cetorhinus maximus | reverse complement strand
CCATCCTTGCCACTGTACCAAAACGACACTTATCAAAGTTACTAATGACATCCGATGTGACTACGACAAAGGTAAACTTTCCCTCCAGGTCCTTCTAGACCTGTCACAGCCTCTCCACTGTCACCCAGCTGGGTGGGGCTGCTCTCACCTGGTTCCATTCTTATCTATCTGATCGTAGCCAGAGAATCACTCTCAATGGTTTCTCTTCCTGCTCCCACACCGTTAGCTCTGGTGGATCTATCCTTAGCTTCCTAGGAGGCTGTGTCTTCAGTTACCCCAGCTCTAAGCCCTGAGGTTCCCTCCTTATGCCACACTGCCTCTCTACCTCACTTCCCTCCTTTAAGACACTCCTTAAAACCTACCTCTTTGACCAAGCTTTTGGTCATCTGATCTAATATCTCCTTATGTGGTTTAGTGTCAAGTTTTGCTTTGTGATGCTCCTGTAAAGCACCTTGGGACATTTAATTGCATTAGAGGCATTATGTAAATATAAGCTGCTGTTCTCGAATTTCCAGATCTTGTTAACTGGAGGTAGACCAAGCACAAATTGCTCTCGTCCAGTTTGGAAAGACAACACAGCAGATCCCCACTAAAACAATTGTTCCTCAGTCTTTCTGCACAGAGAAACTATTACTCCTCCCCAAAAGAGACATACCCCTTTAACTACCACCCACCTCTCTGTGGAAACCTATCAGAACCAGCTTAAGAGAGGCAATAGTTCATGTTCCACTCTCAGCCCACTCTCTCCTCTGATCTCATGCATACCAAACCACCTCGACTTTCTTAATTCACAATGTCAGAGTTTGAAGGCTGTCTTTTGATATTAAACCTTGATTTATAGAATAATTACACAGTCCCTTGGAAGAACAATAGGCTTTTCTATGAAAGGCTGATAGGTTTAAATACAATAGCAACTTTGAAGTCTTGACCATGGATTAGATTCCGGGGGTGAATCGAAGCAAGCAGGTAACCTGCAATGCTTCAGCCTGAAAGTCCAATTTCTCCTCTGTTTACCTTTCTTAAATAATCAACAAGCACTTCAGGGCATTTTTATTCGGTCTCCTGTGCATATGGCACTTTCCCAGTTCACTTGTGATTGCACCTTCTAGAAGCAGGCTTTTACAATAGAGTGGCCACCAATGGAGCGCTACTGGTAAGTGGAATGCCCAGTTATATGACCTGGACCTCCAAGTCTGTTAGCTGCGGCAGCTGCTCGTGCCAGTGTCACATTCTTCAGGTGCCATGGAGGATTTGCATGCTATATACATGGGATAGCGGTCACATGGTATCAGCGGCCAGCAGTGAGCTGTACTTTAAAGGAATATAAAACCTTGTGGTGCCTTTCTGGGATAGTCTTTATTTAAAGGAGCCTAGCACTGCTGTCTGCATGCTACCAACCCTACCACATGGTCAGCCTCCTTTCCTCGGTGTCTTTTTATTTGTCTTAAAACAGCCTTTAAAGCTGCTAATGTATCTATTTTGTAAATCATTAACAGCAAATTCTTCTGCATGTTGCCAATTTTGCCACCAACCTGTGCTTCTGTGAAACTATGACCCTGGAAATTCAATGAACATAATGGTGCTGCTATGGATTACGGTATCCAGGATTTGTCAGGTACCCTCCCACATCTCCATACGTTCCACATAGTAGAGAGGGATTTAGGAAGCAGGCAGTGTGTTGGAGGAAAGGATTCAGTGCTCCAGCTGCTGAAGCTGTCACTTGCTTGACAGCTGTTAATATATGATTATTGCGAGGCACTGTTCTACCTGAACTGTGACTTACAACAATCAGACAGCACACTCACTGGGGAGCAAGAATCAAGATAGGGAAGTGCTATTAGCAGGGTTGATTCAGTCACTTTGTTTTAATCTGATTATGAAGTCATGGTGGATTTATTAATAACAATGTGACATATAATCATTCACATGTACTGAAAGCCCTTTCTTACTTGGAGGTATGCTATTTTCCATCAATAACTCTCAAGGGATGGCAGAATCTGTTTCTGTGCAATTAATCAACAGGCAGCTTCTCGAGGGACAAGCAATTTAGATAGGAGTCCTTCAGGCAAGAAAACAGTACTTCTCCCCACCCCACCCTCCCCATAACCCTCAATTCCCTTGTCTATCAAAATTCTATCTAACTCTGCCTATCTAACTCTGCCTTGAATAAATTCAATGAAGCTGCTTTTTGGGGAAAAGAATTCTACAGACTAACAACCCTCTGAGAGACAAAATTTCTCCTCTCCTCCATCTTATAAGGTAGACCTCATTTTTAAATTGTTTTCCCCTAGTTCTAGTCTCCCCCACAACATTCTCTCAATTTCCACCCCAAGACTGCTCAGGATCGTATATGTTTCAGTAAGATTACCTGTCATTCTTCTAAACTCCAGTGGGTACAGGCCTAACCTGTTCAACCTTTCCTCATAAGATAAGCTCCTCATACCAGGAACGAGTCACGTGAACCTTCTCTGAACTGCTTCTAGCACAATTATATCCTTTGTCAAATAAGGAGACCAAAACTGTACACAGTATTCCAGATGTGGTCTCACCAAGGCCCTGTACAGTTGCAGTAAAACTTCCCTCCTTTTACATTCCATTCCCCTTACAATAAACGCCAACATTCCACTTGCCTTCCTAATCACTTGTGGTACCTGCATCCTAACTTTTTGTGATTCATGTGTTAGGACACCCAGATCCCTCTGTACCACCGAGTTCTGCAAATCTCTCGCCATTTAAATAGGATCCTGCTTTTCTATTCTTCCTGCCAAAGTAAACAATTTCACATTTTCCCACAATATATTCCATCTGCCAAGTTTTTGCCCACTCACTTAACCTGTCTATATCCCTTTGCAGTCTCTCTACCTCCTCTTAACAACTAACTTTCCTACCTATCTTGGTGTCATCGGCAAATTTAGCCACCGTGCGCTCATTCCATTCATCTGAGTCATTGACATGAACTGTAAAAAGTTGAGGTCCCGGCACTGATCCCTGTGGCACTCTGCTAGTTACAGCTTTCCAACCCGGAAAAGACCCATTTATCCTGACCCGCTGGATCCTTTTAGCTAATCAATCCTTTATCCGTGCTAATTTGTTACCTCCTACACCATGCAAATGTTACTCGCCACTGATCAGCTGAAGCCTGAATGTTGCCCAGGACTTGCTACATATGGGGCAGGATTTTACGTCCCGTGGATGGGTGTGTGCCCAACCCAATCGGGCGTAAAATAGCACGTGATATTTCTGTCAGCAAGCGTGCATGAGAGTCAGCCACGCACCCATCAACAATTATGAGGCCTATTAAGACCCTTAATCAATTAATTAAAACCTATTTTTCGCTGCCCATCCATGGATAGAATGAGGTTTGCACAATTAAATAAAAGATAAATATAAATTCTTGGGCAGAATTTTTATTCTGTTTATGTTATTGTGAATGAGTCCTATGTCGGGACATGTTTTTCAGATTTTAAAAATCTTTATTTCTGATTTTAAAATTGTTCAGTTCCCTGAGGCAGCTCCCTGTCCTCAGGGAGTTTTCAGTGAGCACTCCCCCGTGCATGCACAGACTTTAGCACTCGCACTCCTCCCACCCCCACCCCGGCAGCGCAAGGCTCTCAGTGCACGCTTCACACTGGCTGGCCGTTAATTGGGCAGCCAGTGTGAAATCACGGCTGGGGGCCAATCACTGGAGGTGGACCATTTCCCGGCTGCTCCCGGGCCCACCCTCCACACCTGCCCAATAACCCGAAAATCCTGCCCGTGGATACAGGCTGCTTCAGTATCTGAGGAGTCACGAATGCTGCTGAACATTGTGCAATCATCAGCGAACATCCCCACTTCTGACCTTATGATGGAAGGAAGGTCATTGATGAAGTAACTGAAGATGGTTGGGCCAAGGACACTACCCTGAGGAACTTCTGCATCAATGTTATTAAAGAGTTTTTTTTCATGGGATGTGGGTGTCACTGGCTAGGCCAGCATTTATTGCCCATCACCAATTGCCCTTGAGAAGGTTTTTTTATGCATTTATGGGATGCGAGCATTGCTGGCTAGGCCAGCATGTATTGCCCATTCCTTGTTGCTCTTGAGAAGGTGTTGGTGAGCTGCCTTCTTGAACCACTGCAGTCCCTATGGTATAGGTACACCCACAGTGCTGTTAGAGAGGGAGTTCCAGGATTTTGACCCAGTTTGTTGAGGCACAGTTTTTTATTCTGAAAGACCAGAAGCATGCCACACTATCACTGTAAACAGTGCCCAATCCAAGTAAAGCAAGAGAGTGAAATCTCTGTATTCCAACAGAGTAAGCTATTGATATGTAGGGAAGGAGTGATCTGGTCATGATATATAGTTTCCTTGTTTGACATTAGCACACCTATATCTTCTAACAGGGATTGCAATGTTTAATAGACCTGTCCACAACTGGTCAGTAAACAGGGCAAACCTTGGAGTAAACAGACAAGATTAGTATAGGGGAGTCCAAGGAGTCTGAAACAGAGGAGACCCAAAGATATCTTGCAGGCCCAGATGCTCAATTCCCATCCTCCTGGCTCACAAGGAAACCTTTAACATTGTGAAAGTTTACTTCAATGAGCATGATCAAACCTCCAGGAATACATCCAACCAGAATTAACTCCCCACCACTAGCCAATGCATTCTTCCAACAGTTTGTACCTCCGTTCTATATCTATCAGTTTCATTTTCTATTTGAAAATGAAGGAAAGGAAAACTAGCTTTAACTTTGCAGTCAATGGGGAAAGTTTTCCACCTATACTTTAGGTGCTAAAGGGGTGGTAAGGGGTCTTATGCTGCAGTTCCCACCCACATTTAGTGCAAGACACCATCATGGCAAAGGAGCTGAAGAGCACGCAACAGCAACAGCTGACTGGGGGGCCATTAAAGAGCTTGATTAAACTGCCTGGTAACACTTATTAAAGAGGCAGTAAGGCATTTTGGTGGATAATTATTCAATTAATGACTTCTCTGAACATCAACCAGCTAAACAGAAGTAAGCAAGTCAATGCTGAGGATATTGAGCACTACTTAAAGCTGTGCTCAGCTTTCAATGTTCACTTATTGCTGGAGATTGACTGAGTAAATGGCATTTGAAGAGGCTTTGGAGACTTTCTGCGACACTTTATCAAGGTTTCACCAACACTGTATCAACATTTTTCCTGGAAATTTTCCCAGGACTTCACTTAAAAAGAGGGAGGGCTGTGCTACTCTAACTTATTGGGCACCTTATAGGAGGTGGAATGAAGACTTAGATGTCACTGTACAACCAGGAGTGCATTACCTGTGGCAGTCAAGGTCACAGTAGCACTTAATTTTTATGGCACCTTTCAGGTTGGCACAGGTGATCTCAGTCACAAAGCACAATCCTCTGCGTACTTCTGCATAAGGGAAGTCACTGTGGCTCCATCCACTCTGAGGAATGACAATAAATCATTCTCTATCAGCACAGAAGACCAGAGGCAGAGCTCTAGGATTCAACAGAATTTCAGGGTTCTCCATCAGGGAGCCATTGACTGTACAACATGTGTCCATGAATGCCTCTCATTTAAGCTTAGAGCAGGAAGGGATCCCATTTCCTCAATGCATAACTCATTTGTGACCACTGGCAACACAGCATGTTATTCAGGGAGCTGCCATATTATGTTTATAATGAGACAGTTTATAATGAGACAGTCATCCCACCGACAGATCTTTGAGCTCCAATGCAATGTGCATGGCTGACAACTTGTTCACAGGTGATAACCTCTGATGCCACGGCTCCTGACTCTCTTGAGAAACCTCCAATCATTAGCTGAGCAGTCATAAAATGAGAGCCACTCAGCAACCAGGAATATAATGGAACAGACTGTTAGGGTCCTGAAGCAGAGATATATATCCCTGGGCCAGTGAAGGAGTGCCCTGCAGTACTCAGTCAGGAAAGACCTATTGCATACCCCAGAAGCTGGTGACCATAAGAGACCAGCCATTATCATCAGCAATTGTTCCTGAAAGACAGGCTCAGAAGTAACGAGAGGAGGAAGAGCTGAGAGACTGGGGGAGCACCAGAGGGGTTGCAGTGTGTACCCACGGTTAACGCCTCGAGGGGAGGAAAATGTTGCCCCATGTGAAGTGGTCTCATGCAGATGGGCTTCCCTTCCCCTGCTCAGGCCCTGCTGCTGCCTGTTATGTACTATCTTGTCCTGGAAGAGAAAGATTGATGATTGTGAGTGAGTACATTGGCAGGTGTGTTTAGTGTTTTCTCAAAGTGGCCCGTGAGATAAGAATTTGTGTGTTTAGCCCCTTTTAATTTGCAAGTGATTCAATTTGAAAATAACCAGCAGACAAGCTTTATTCGAACAAGATAAAGGTTAGTTTAGTACAAAACTACTGCTGAAAGTTACTGAAGTAAAAAATGATAAAATTATTCACTAAGATACAGATACAAAGATTTAAAACCAGATAAAGATAAAAGACACTCATTAGGATGAGATTCAGTTCAGTCCTTTAAGATATCATTGCAGGCCCATAGATTGCAGCTGAAGTGTTGATTGGCTGGAGTGTTCAGCTTCCGCAGTGGCTTCTGTAGTCGACGAGCTGGTGTTTGCCTTTTCAGATGGACTCAGCAGATAGAGCAGTTTTGGGGAGTGAGGGAAGGTCCTTTTTCATTACTGGCATGACACTTCAATACTGCCTGGATCCCTTTTTCAGCAGAACAGTGATGATTTCTGGACAACTTCCTCCGTGACCCCCTGTGGCAGAGAGAAACTCCGCTCTTACGTGCTGTTCACCATTAGTTCAGCTGAGAGCTGTGGGCTGGAACTGTTTTCCCGAGAGCTCCAGGCCCTCTGCACAAAATGGCTGCTCTCAGCCAGACTTTATTTACAGTTCAAAACTCAAAATGTCTGCTACGCCAAACTGTTGAATCACGCTTCCATATTAGGGATTGGGTTAGCCCAGGTCTGGGGGCATAGTCCCTTCCTTGTCTTCCATTGTCTTTTAGCTCAGGTGATTAACATTTTCAATATCCCAGTCATTAACTAGAATGGCTCCCAATCTTCCAGGTATGGTGAGATAAGAAAGAGCTATTCACACCTCCAGGTAAGCCACAATGAGTTTCTGTTTACCCTTGTGGAAATGTGCATTGAATTTTAAATGTCTTCACATGTTTGGGTTTGTCTACCTGCAGTCCACATGGAGCCTTCGAGAAGCTTGACAAAAATTGCAGTTGTAAAAGGGCAGAAGATCTTTGACAGCAATTTTTTTAGGCTTCTTGTATCCATTTAAATGAAAGATCAGCTTTTTCCATAACCTATATTATCACAACTACGCATTGGTGACACCTCACATAGTTGAAGAGCTCTTAGATAAAAGCAAAATAGTGCGGATGCTGGAAATCTGAAACAAAAACAAAACTTGCTGGAAAAACTCAGCAGGCCTGACAGCATCTGAGGAAGACAGGGTTAACGTTTCAAGTCAGTATGACTCTTCTTCAGAAGTCAACATCGACTGATGAAGAGTCATACAGACTTGAAACGTTAACTCTGTCTTCCTCTCCACAGATGCTGTCAGGCCTGCTGAGTTTTTCCAGCAATTTTTGTTTTTGTTGTTGAAGAGCTCTTAGGTCTGTCTGAGGGTGTAATAACGTGGACTGTGAGAGTGTCAGTGTATAGTAAAATGGTGGATGAAGTGAGTTGAGGTTGTGATACTAGTAGCGGTCATGCAGTTATTGAGAAGCATGTTTGGGAGATGGGATCTTACCTTGACCACTTTTGTCAAGAAACTACGTTTCTTGTGGCACTGAAGTCATGACCTGGGGTTAGTGTTCTGTGCTGTGACCTCCCAGCAATTTAAGAACATAAGAAATAGGAGCAGAAGTAGACCACACGGTCCATCGAGCTTGCTCCACCATTCGATGCCATCATGGTTAATCTTCAGCTTGAACACCACTTTCCTGCCCTTCCCCCATATCCTTTCATTCCATGAGAGACCAAAAATCTGTCTGTCCCAGCCTTAAATATATTCAATGATGATGCATCCACAACCCTCTGGGGTGGAGAAGTCCAAAGATGCACAGCCCTTGGAGTGCAGAAATTTCTCATCTCAGTCCTAAATGATCAGCCTCTTATACGACATGCAACACATCAGCTTACCCTGGGGCTTCCTTCCCCACTAGGGTACAGGACATCCCTTGTCCTCTGCACATCCTCCATCTGGACCTCACTGTGTCTGAGAACTTGGGCACTCTCTCTCGGAGTCCCTGAGCCTCCTGAAATGTTCACTTGTCTTCCAGCCAGTACACTTCACACCTTCAGTGGAAGTGGATGGGTGGGTGTGTGGAGGCCACGATGTGCAGCTCCAAAAAAGTGCTTCTAACTAGTGCTCAAGTGTCAGACATGCAGGTCTCCATTTTATCATCTGTGCACACCTTTGAATCGCGTTGATCATGAGTTAACAAACAATGCCAGCTTTCCAAACAGGCGTGCCTTATTACCACAGCGCTCATTCAGTATCTGTTTTCACCCTTTCCCCAGAGTAAACCCCAGCATATTCCTGTGAAAGGAGCTACTGCAATTAGTACCGCGTTAATCCATTTTATATTTAACATGGAGTAAAGAGGCCTATGAAGAAACTGTCTGTGTAGGAGTTAATGAGACAGAATGGGAAACAGCAGCCAGTCGCCAAGGGACTGAGGTCTCTTAGCTAATTTGCTTCAGCAGGGTTGACAACTAATCCGAAATGAAATCTAGAAATTAGATGACACTAGCCAACTCCACTCCCTGAAACTCTCTGACATTATTTCCATTCACAGGACACAGAGTGAAGATTGAAGAGGATGGTGTCACACTGGAACAAGTAGATAGGTTTGTCTATTTAGGACAGGTAATAAGATAAGGTGGTAGATGTGATGATGAAGTTAGAGGAAGAAAGGAGAAAGCCAGAAGTAATTTTGTGAAGTTGGAGGATGTTTAACAATAAGAAGGCTCTAGCTTGAAATGAGGGGAAAACCATCAGCTGCTACATTCTATCCACTTTCCCCTGTTCTCAGAAACCTGGACAATAAATGAAGATCTGTGGGAGAAAGTAGAGGCCTTTGAAATGTGGGATGCTAAGGCCTGTGCTTCAAATTCCATATACAGACCATAAGACAAATGAAGAGGTGCATCAAATTACAAGAGCAAGAAATCTAAACATCCAGAAAAGGCCAATCTTTCAACCATTTGATCAGAGCTGAAAAGTTACTGAGATCTCTTCTAGAGGGCAAAGAGGAGAGCAGCAGAAAGAGGGGTCAACCTAGGTGTAGTTGGATCTCGGACATCACAGATGAGCTACAGTGGACGTGTGAAGGTGGCACAAGACAGATGAACATGACATACCATGACAATGGATCTCCCAGTAGGAGTAACTACAAGCAGAGGTAGAGAGAGAGGTAGGACACAGGCAACTTCAGAAACAAGGTGGGGAAACAGACAAGAAATACCCAGCAACAATGCCCAGGCATGTTCAACATTTGACAGATTCAAAACAAAAACAGAATTACCTGGACCCCACCTATGGCACCTCCCCATGCCCACGCAGAAGATGCAACACCTGCCCCTTCACTTCCTCTCTCCTCACCGTCCAAGAGCCCAAACACTCCTTTCAAGTGAAGCAGCATTTCACTTGCATTTCCCCTTACTTAGACTACTGCATTCATTGCTCCCAATGCGGTCTCCTCTACATTGGAGAGACCAAACGCAAACTGGGCGACCGCTTTGCAGAACACCTGCAGTCTGTCCGCAAGAAAGACCCAAACCTCCCTGTCGCTTGCCATTTTAACACTCCACCCTGTTCTCTTGCCCACATGTTTGACCTTGGCTTGCTGCATTGTTCCAGTGAAGCTCAACGCAAACTGGAGGAACAGCACCTCATCTTCCGACTAGGCACTTTACAGCCTTCCGGGCTGAATATTGAATTCAACAACTTTAGATCTTAAACTCCCCCCATCCCCACCCCGTTTCTTCCCCCTCCCTTTTTTTTTCAATGATTTATATAGATTCTTCTTTTCCCACCTATTTCCATTATTTTTAAATCTACAACTAAAACTTTGTTAGTCTTTCCACCCCACCCCCACTAGAGCTGTACCTTGAGTATGCTGCCATCCATTCTTAATTAGCACTTTTCTTAGATAATATCACCACCTTCAACACCTCTTTGATCCTTTTGTCTGTGACATCTTTTGATTATCTGCTCCTATCACTGCTTGCTTGTCCCCACAACCACCCCACCCTCAACTTCTCTCTCCCCCCGCCCCCCACCTTAGACCAGCTTATATTTCATCCCTCTCCTAACTATACTTCAGTTCTGCCGAAGGGTCATGAGGACGCGAAACATCAACTGTTTTCTTCTCCACCGATGCTGCCAGACCTGCTGAGTTTTTCCAGGTAATTCTGTTTTTGTTTTGGATTTCCAGCATCCGCAGTAGCTTTTAGCTATTTGACAGATTCAGTTGTGTTAATGAATAACAAGCCGAGGTTGATTCGAAAGGATCAGGTAGGGCAAATGGAGGCTTACACTTCATTGAGCTGTATGAGAATTGCCTGACACAAAGGGGTAAAAGTTATTGGCACATGGATTCCTGGAGATATCGGATTGCCAACACAGCGAAAGAGAGTTGCTGCCTTCATCATCCAATGGGCATTGAGTATTTGCAGGGCCTGCAACTGCTTATGTCAAATAGGCTTTGCTAAAGATGCTGCTTGCTGCAAGTTAAATCACTCAGCCTTCTGTTATGATGCCCGCTGATGTTACTGCTAGACTGTTTGAAAGTACATGGATGCAATCCATCCAGGCGATGGGTTTTATCCTTTTCGAGTTTGTTTAGTTCATTCAATACGTCCCTTTTTTATTTTAAATATCCTTATCTTATTTCTCATCTCATCATTCCACGTCATTTCTACCTATTCTATCTTCCTGGTAAATATGAAGCAAAATAATTATTTAATATTTCTGCCATCTCTCTATCATTATCCATGATATGGTCCTGTTTAATGGTCCTATTTCCATCACAGTCTTCCTTTTTTTATTCTGATGAAGAGTCATTCGGACTCGAAGCGTTAACTGTATTCCTCTCCGCAGATGCTGACAGACCTGCTGACTTTTTCCAGGTATTTTTGTTTTTGTCCTAGGTTTCCAGCATCCGCAGTATTTTGCTTTTATCTTTTCCTTTTTTTATTGATGTGCCTGTAAAATATTTTTTTATTTTGTTTTATGTTCCTTCATAATTTAATTTCATAGTTCCTCTTTATCTTCCTATTTGATTTTTTTTTCAATTCTCCCCCAATCTCCTCGTATTCTCTCTTCTCCTGCTCTCCTCTGCTGCCTATGTATTTAATGAACCCCCCCCCACCCTCCCCACCCCGCCATTGTTCTCTTATGTATTTCTGTATCCATGGATTCTCACTCGTGTTTAAGTTCTTTCCTTTTAACAGAATAGATTTTTCCTGTACTCTGTTGACACAGTTTTAAATGGTTCCCATTGTGGTTCTACATTTTTTTTGGAAAAATATACTTTATTCATAAAATATCTGAAAGAACATTACAAAACATTTCAAAGTGGCCATCACAAAAAGTGAAATCAGATTCAACTTTTCCACTTGGATCATAAGGTGCTTCAATGCAATCAATGAACATTACAGACATTTCAACATGGTCATTACAGACAGTCAGACTGGTATTTAATGGTATTTAAGTCTACATAGATCATGTTGCTCTCTGAGATGCTTCACTGCATACATTCAATGTGAGTCATACAGCCCGAGAGGTCTATACAATTCCCAGCCCCTTGATGGAGTGTGGTTGAAAGGTCCTGGATTGCAACCTTTCCCCATTGCGCCTTTGCAGCGGTTGCCCCAAGCTTTACTATGTCCCTCAGCACGTAGTCCTGGAGCTTGGAATGTGCCAGTCTGCAACATTCAGTCAGTGACAACTCTTTGCACTGGAAGACCAACAAGTTTCGGGCAGACCAAAGAGCGTCTTTCACCGAGTTGATGATCCTCCAGCTGCAGTTGATGTTTGTCTCGCTGTGTGTCCCTGGGAACAGCCCATAGAGCACAGAGTCCGGTATTGTTGTTCTACATTATTGTTTCCCAATGTCGCTGCCCATTTTATTTTCTCAGTGTAGTGTCCCATGAAAAGGAACCCCTCTTTCCCACATTAGCCCTTTAGCCATGTGTTAATTTTTCTGATTTGTCTGCTTCCATGCCAATTTGCTCATGGCTCAGACAATAATCTAAAGATTATTAATCAAGATCCTGCTTTTTTAATTCTGAGCCTAATTCCTGATACTTTTCATCAGGACCTCCTCCCTGTACCTACCTATGCCATTGGTTCCAGAATAGACCATGACAACTGGATTGACCCCCTCCCTTTCCAAGTTCCTGTCCTGCCACAGTGAGCTATCCCTTACCCTGGCACCGTGTAGACAACACACCCTACCAGATTCTCATTCTTGGCTGCAGAGGGCACTATCTATCCCCCTAATTACAGAGCCCCCTATTACTACCACATTTATATTCTCCTCTTCCCCACACTGGACAGCTTTCTGAGCCAAGGTCTGCATCGTGTTTGTCCTCCCTCCAGTCTTTCTCCTTGTCCTCACAGGTAGCGTGTACACCATATTTGTTGGACAGAACATGAGTCTGCCAGGCATCTTTTTCAACCTCTCCTAAATCCCCTCTACCTAGCTCCCTATCAGCCACACCCCCGCCTTCTCGGACCTGTGTTTTCCCCTGGAGTGTGACTATATTCTGGATAAAAGCAGGGAAGCCTTGCTACAACTGTACATGGCTTGGTGAGACCAGATCTAAAGTACTGTGTTTAATTTTGGTCTCCTTATTTAAGGAGGGGTATACTTACATTGAGGGCAGTTCAGAGAAGGTTCACTAGGTTGACCTGGGATGAAGGGGTTTGTCTTATGAGGAAAGGTTGAGCAGGTTGGGCCGATACTCATTGGAGTTTCGAAGAATGAGAGGTGATCTTACTGAAATACCTAAGATTCTGAGGGGTGTTGACAGGGTAGATGCTGAGAGGATGGCTGGAATTTTCCACTGCCGTTGGCATTGGGTGTCATGAGCAGACAATATGGCGAGAAGGTCAAAAATCGGTTTTACGCCGTTGTGAAACCAGTTTGTGATTGTCCACTCAGCCTGTCAATGGTGGGCCACATTTCCCACCGCTGCACGTTGGGAACCTAATTTCAATACTTTAGCATCTCATTATAAGCCCTGCTCACCTGAATCAGCCCCCACGCTGGATCAGCCGGACACTCACGCTGATGTGTTTCACAACAGCACATAAGTGACGTGCACCTGGTGAACTGCAATTCACTCCGGACTTCGAGGTTTGTTTGCCTACCTTGCTTCCGGCAGCACTCAGTCATCAGCGCCAGGCTTCACAGGCAGAACCACATCACTTTTAGGAGGGCTCACGGGCAGGTCTCTACCTACCAGACCAGCCACATGTGGGTGGCTTTTCAATGGCTGCTAGGCTAGGGCTTGCTTGGGGAAGGGGGGATAAGTGACCTCAGGCATAGGAAGAGGCTACAGGGGGAGGGTTATACTGTGGAAGGTGGGGTATTCCAGGGTGTGTGTGTGGCACATGTTGATCTGTGCAAGTGGCCTTGAGATGGTGAGGGCTGAGGAGGCAGTCTCCAGAGGAGATGAGGCCAGATGGAGATGTGAGGGTATGTGTGTGAGAATGGGTGGTGATGTCCCTTGAGCTGGCAGTGAGTGAGATGCCAGTGAATATGTAATGGGCTTGAGTGTGTGAGTTTAGAGTGATGAGATGGTTGTCTTACCCTGGCGGCACGGATGAGATCATTCATCCTCTTTCTGCACTGGATGGCCAACCTCTTGTGTGCAGAATTGGCACTGACCACCACTGCCACCGGCTCCCAAGCTGGAGTGGTGAGATTGTTGACCTCCTGCGGCCAGAGCGGGGGTGGAGGGTATCATGGCCTCCAAAAGGCATTCCAGTGATGAGTTACTGAACTCTCCTTGACTTTCAGCACCATGTCTTCACTGGAGCAGTCCTGGGCTGCAAGCATTGAGAATTGTGTACGTGGCTACAGTTTAGATATGGCACCCGGAGTGAGGAAACGGTGAGGTAACAGTGTGGCGGGCAGTTCAGAGGACGCCCGTCAGTGACCTGGCATGATTCCTGTGGCTTCATAATGAATGAGGCAGGAAGCAGACGATACGGTGCACAAACCTGCCATTGCGGCCAGCGGGTGAAACATTGTTTTTCACGCCTGCTAGGCTCAGTGCAATTCTGCGATGATTCTGCCTGATGTTTCCACACATTGGGGAATCTAGAACTAGGGGCCATATTTAAAAATAGGGTTTCTCCCATTTAAGATGGACATGAGGGGCTATTTTTCCTCTCAGAGCATTGTCAGTGTTTGGAATTCTCTCCCCCAGCGAGCAGCGGAGGCTGGGTCATTGAATATATTCAAGGCTGAGTCAGACAGAGTTAGAACCGACAAGGGAGTGGAGGGTTATGGGGGACAGACAGGAAAGTGGAGTTAATGCAACAATCAGATCAGCCATGACCTTATTGAATGTAGAGCAGGCTTGTGGGGCTGAATGACCTACTGCAGCTCCTATTTCTTGGGCCATAACCTCCGAGCTCCACAGTGTCGGATTTGGGAGGTACTCCAAAATTGCGCTGGGGAGTCCCTCTTGAAAGTTCCCAGGCAAGGTTTTCCATCGTGCTGGGAACAATCCGAAAATGCGGCTTAAATCGCAAACTTCGGATGGTTCCCCCAGGATAACACCAATAGTTACTCAGACAAAGTAGAAAAATTAAAACCTCGAACTTCTGGGTAACTATTGTAAAGACCGAGACCAACCCCACAGAAATCCCCACACTGACCCCCGAGCCCCGCCCCAGCACAGAACTCCGCACACTGACCCCTGAGCCCCGCCCCAGCACAGAACTCCGCACACTGACCCCTGAGCCCCGCCCCAGCACAGGACTCCCCACACTGACCCCTGAGCCCCGCCCCAGCACAGGACTTCCCCCCCGAAACACCCCAACCCCCGCCCCAGCACAGGACTCCCCCCACACACCCCAATCCCCGCCCCAGCACAGGACTCCCCACATGCCCCAGCACAGGACTCCGCCCACACACCCCAACCCCCGCCCCAGCACAGTACTCCCCCCACACACCCCAACCCCCGCCCCAGCACAGTACTCCCCCCACACATCCCAACCCCCGCCCCAGCACAGGACTCCGCCCACACCCCAACCCCCGCCCCAGCACAGGACTCCCCACACACCCCAACCCCCGCCCCAGCACAGGACTCCCCCCACACACCCCAACCCCCGCACCAGCACAGGACTCCGCCCACACACCCCAACCCCCGCCCCAGCACAGGACTCCGCCCACATACCCCAACCCCCGCCCCAGCACAGGACTCCGCCCACACACCCCAACCCCTGCCCGAGGACAGGACTACCCCAACACACCCCGACCCCCGCCCCAGCACAGGACTCCCCCAACACACCCCGACCCCCGCCCCAGCACAGGACTCCCCCCACACACCCCAACCCCCGCCCCAGCACAGAACTCCGCCCACACACCCCAACCCCAGCCCCAGCACAGGACTCCCCCAACACACCCCGACCCCAGCCCCAGCACAGGACTCCGCCCACACACCCCAACCCCAGCCCCAGCACAGGACTCCGCCCACACACCCCAACCCCAGCCCCAGCACAGGACTCCGCCCACACACACGCCAACCCCCGCCCGAGGACAGGATTCCCCACACACCCCGACCCCCGCCCCAACACAGGACTTGCCGCCCCACACCCCAGACCCCCGCCCCAGCACAGGACTCCCCACACCGACCCCTGACCCCCGCACCAGCACAGGATTCCACCCCCTACCCCCGACCCAGCACAGGGCTCCCCAAACCGACCCCCGACCCCCAACCCAGCACAGGACTCCCCCCACACCGACCACCAACCCTCGCCCCAGCACAGGACTCCCCACACCAACACCCCGACCCCTACCCCAGCACAGGACTCGCCCCCCACACCCCCGACCCCTGCCCCAACCAGGGCTCCCCAAACCGACCCCCGACCCCCAACCCAGCACAGGATTCCCCCCCACCCCACTCCCCCCACACCCCCGACCCCTGCCCCAACACAGGACACCCCCCACACCGACCCCCAACCCTCGCCCCAGCACAGGACTCCTCACACCGACCCCTGACCCCGGCCCCAGCACAGGGCTCCCCAAACCGACCCCCGACCCCCAACCCAGCACAGGACTACCCCCCACCCCCCCCTCCCCCCACACCCCCGACCCCTGCCCCAGCACAGGACTCCTCACACCGACCCCTGACCCCTGCCCCAGCACAGGACTCCCCCCCACGCACCCCCCCCCACCCACCCCATACCCCTGACCCTTGCCCCTGCACAGGACTCCACCTCATACCCCCGCCCCCTGCCCCAGCACAGGACTCCCCAAACTGACCCCCAACACAGGACTCGCCCCCGCATACCCCTGACCCCCGCCCCAGCACAGGACTCCCCACACCGACCCCTGACCCCGGCCCCAGCACAAAACTCCCTCACCCCCACACCAACCCCTGCCCCAGCACAGAACTCCCCACACCGACCCCGGACCCCAGCCCCAGCACAGGACTACCCACTACGACCTCTGACACCCGCCTCAGCACAGCACTGCCCACACCGAACCCCGACCGCCGCCCCAGGACACGACTCCCCACAACGACCCCTGACCCCGGCCCCAGCACAGGACTCCCCACACCGACCCCTGACCCCTGCCACATCACAGGACTCCCCCCACACACTCCAACCCCCGCCCCAGCACAGGACTCCCCCCACACACTCCAACCCCCGCCCCAGCACAGAGCTCCCCTCACCGAACTCTGACCCCTGCCCCAGCACAGGACTCCCTCCCCCCCACACCGACCACCGACCCCCGCCCCAGCACTGGACTCGCCCCCCAACAACCCCCTACCCCTCCCCCAGCGCAGGACTCCCCACAACGACCCCCTACCCCTCCCCCAGCGCAGGACTCCCCACAACGACCCCCTACCCCTCCCCCAGCGCAGGACTCCCCACAACGACCCCCTACCCCTCCCCCAGCGCAGGACTCCCCACAACGACCCCCTACCCCTCCCCCAGCGCAGGACTCCCCACAACGACCCCCTACCCCTGCCCAATCACAGGACTGCCCACACTGACCCCTGCCCCAGCACAGAACTCCCCACACCGACCCCCGCCCCAGGACGGGACTCGCCCCCCACACCTCCGACCCCCGCCCGAGAACAGGACTCCCCACACCGGCCCCCGACCCCCGCCCCAGCACAGGACTCCCCACACCGACTCCTGACCCCCGCCCCAGCACAGAACTCCCCACACCGACCCCAGCCCCAGGAAGGGACTCGCCCCCCACACACCCAACCCCCGCCGCAGCACAGGACTCCCCACACCGACCCCTGACCCCTACCTCTGCACAGGACTCCCCCCCCACACCGACACTCCCGACCCCTGCCCCAGCACAGAGCTCCCCTCACCGACCTCTGACTCCTGCCCCAGCACAGGACTCCCTCCCTCCCACACCGACCCCTGACGCCCACCCCAGCACTGGACTCCACCCCCGACACCCCTGACCCCCGGCCCAGCACAGGACTCCACCCCCAACACCCCCGCCCCCCGCCCCAGCACAGGACTCCCCACACCGACCCCTGAACCCTACCCCAGCACAGGACTCCCCCTACATTCCCGACCCCTGACCCCCGCCTCAGCACAGGACTCCCCACACCGACCCCTGACCCCTACCCCAGCACTGGACTTCTACCCCACACCCCCCCACACCCCCGACCCCCGCCCAGCACAGTACTCTCCACACTGCCCCCCACCCCCAGTCCCCACAACACCCACCCCCCAACCCGACACCCTCTAACTCCCCCGACCTCCAATCCCCCCAACCCACCGACTTCCGACCCCACCCCCCCACCCTCCGCTCCAACATCCGACCCCCCTGCTGCTGACTATTAAGCTTTACTGACAAGTTAATCAACAATTCTGGAAGAAAGCAGAATCTTGCAGTGGTAAATGACAGCCCCCACTGGACCTGAGACTCCAGCTCCTTTGTCACTGGACGTGTCTCCTGTTCTTATTCATGCATGGTCCACTCACACATTTATACTGCTGCAAATGATTGAAGTACGCATATTCCAGAGACTAAATAGATTCAGACCCATCTCTGACATCCAAGTTTATAAACCAGCTTTGTCGACAAGCTTAATAACCAGCTACTTCTATTAATGCAGTCATGTTAGCCTTTCTGCATTGTAAATGCTTGCCATTCAAGTCTCCTAAATCCCACTGTATATTTGAACTGAAATCACCTTCATTAAAAGCTCTGCCGTTCAGGCTGATCTGAGGAAGACTGGAGCTGAAAATGTTTCCAGAGGTATTTCTCCTGATGCTAACACAGAGGATAGGATCTTCAGTGCCCATCTGCGTTGGGCATTGCTGCTGGTGTGAGTAGGCAATATGGCGGGAAAGCCAAAAATCGGCTTCACGCTGTCCTGAAACCAGTTTGCAATCATCTTCTCTGCCCGTCAATGGCGGGTTCAGATTTCCCACCACCGGGGAATCGGGAACCTCATTTTGATATATCTGCATATCATTATAAGCCCAGCTCAGCGGAATCATCCCCCCCACATCAAATTTACCACCCCATCGGCGGCAAAACATGCCGGCGTAGAACACATATCGGCAACTGTCACATGCAGAAGTCGGGATTTACCACCAAGGCCTTGCTCACACCTTGGACATCGCTGGAGCGCGACAGCAATGGACCCTGAAGGAATGTCCATGGCATGCTGGGTGGATTCTCATGGACATGGCTCTGCTGTGAAGCAGCCCACGTAAGCTGGAAAGTCACCGTTGAGGGTCTGCTCAGTGTCTTGGCCTTGGTCTGCAACATATGATCATTAAGGAGGTGGAGAAGAAGGTCCAGCTGTGTTTGGGAGAAGAAGGTGTACGAGGTTGGGGAGTGAGAGGAAGGCCTAGGTTCAACTAGGAGAGGAATGTTTGTCGGGGGGATGAGATTGGGAGGGGGAACGAAGGTGTTGGGGGGGTTAATGTGGGGGGGCAAGAAGGTGTAGGGGTTGAGCTTGGGAGGTGGGGAATGAAGGTGTCGGGGGGAAAAGTATGGAGGGAGAAGGGGGTAATGGGGGAGACTACAGGAGCTAGGGAGGTAGATGTAAGGGAAGGAGTTCTGAGGATGAAAGGAGTCAGAGAGGGAAAGGAGTAAGGGTGGAGGAAGAAGTCAGAAAGGGGAAAGGAATAAGAGGAGGAAGGAGTCTTGGGGGGAGGATGAGTCCGTGCGTGATGAGGCTGGGGGAGGAGTTGTTCCAGTGGGGAGAAAGAGTTCCAAGGCAGGGAGGAGTCCGGGAGGTTTGGGGGGTGCGGGGTGGGGGGGTGGGGGTGATTGTGGGGGATGCCCAGGTGAACATGCAAGGGTGGGGTCAGTGAAGTCGATGGCAGCCTCCTGGGGAGCGAAATGGGGGTGGCCGTGGTAGGAGGGAATAGTGGGAATGACAAAGGACAGAGTGAGGCAATAGGGTGGGAGGCTGAGGGGGTTTTTTAAATTCATTTCCTGGGATGTGGGTGTCACTGGTTGGGCCAACATTAATTGCCCATCCCTAATTGCCCTTGAGAAGGTGGTGTTGAGCTGCCTTCTTGAACCGCTGCAGTCCATGTGGTGTAGGTACACCCACAGTGCTGTTAGGGAAGGAGTTCCAGGATTTTGACTCAACGACAGTGAAGAAACGGCGATATATTTCCAAGTCAGGATGGTGAGTGGCTTGGAGGGGAACTTTCAGGTGGTGGTGTTCCCATCTATCTGCTGCCCTTATCCTTCTAGATGGTAGTGGTCGTGGGTTTGGAAGGTGCTGTCTAAGGAGCCTTGCTGAATTTCTGCAGTGCATCTTGTAGATGGTACACACTGCTGCTATTGTGTGTCAGTGGTGGAGGGAGTGAATGTGGATGTGGTGCCAATCAAGCGGGCTGCTTTGTCCTGGACGGTGTCAAGCTTCTTGAGTGTTGTGGGAGCTGCACTCATCCAGGCAAGTGGAGAGTATTCCATCACACTCCTGACTTGTGCCTTGTAGATGGTGGACAGGCTTTGGGAAGTCAGGAGGTGAATTACTTGTCACAGGATTCCTAGCCTCTGACCTGCTCTTGTAGTCATAGTATTTATATGACTTGTCCAGTTCAGTTTCTAGTCAATGGTAACCCCCAGAGTGTTGATAGTGGGGGATTCAGTGATGGTAATGCCATTGAATGTAAAGGGGGCGATGGTTAGATTCTCTCTTGTTGGAGATGGTCAGATAGTTGGAGTTGGAGCAGATAGTGTTAATAGCAGAACAAGGGTCAGCACTCTGTGAAAGAACAACATAGAACAAGTAACAGATGGCCCTGTGTGGGGGAGGGGATAAAAATAAATAACTAAATAAAAAATAAAAAAACAAAAATAAAGATCAAATAGATTATAAAAGGGGTCCAAGATGGAGGAGAGAGAGTTCATGGTCTGAAGTTGTTGAACTCAGTGTTAAGTCCGGGAGGCTGTCAAGTGCCTAGTCGGAAGATGAGGTGCTGTTCCTCCAGTTTGTGTTGAGCATCACTGGAACATTGCAGCAGGCCAAGGATGGACATGTGGGCATGAGAGCAGGATGGTGTGTTGAAATGGCAAGCGACAGGGAGGTCTGGATCATGCTTTCAGACAGTCTGAAGGTGTTCCGCATAGCAGTCACCCAGTCTGCGTTTGGGTTCTCTAATGTAGAGGAGACCACATTGGGAGCAGCGAATGCAGTAGACCAAATTGAAGGAGGTGTAAGTGAAATGCTGCTTCACCTGAAAGGAGTCTTTGGGGCCTTGGACATTGAGGAGGAAGGAGGAAAAGGGGCAGGTGTTACACCTTCTGCATTTGCATAGGAAGGTGCTGTGGGAGGAGGATGAGGAGTTGGGAGTGTTGGTGGAGTGGACAAGGGCGTCCCGGAGACAGACAGCCATCTTTCATTTATTTGTTCATTTTTCTTTTACCCTTTTTCCCCAAACCAACCCCACCACACACCCCCCTCCCACCCACCACCCCCCCCACCCCCCACCACAGGGTCACCTGTCACTTGTTTCTATGTTGTGCTTTCACAGAGCACTGTCACTTGTTCTCCTTCTGCTATCTTACCTTTACTATCAGCACCTTCTTTAGCCTTTAACACTACCATTAACACTCCCTCTGTCTTGTGTCCATGATGTCTTTGTCAACCTCTCCTTAGCTCCCACCTATCCCTGACTTTCTATTTTGCTCCACCTGCCCCACTCCCTCTTCGACAGTACAAAATCCATCACATTTCTACTTCTCTTTGGCTCTGAAGAAGAGTCATATGGACTCGAAATGGTAACTCTTGTTTCTCTCTCCACAGATGCTGCCAGACTTGCTGAGTTTTTCCAGCATTTTCTGTTTTTATTTCATATAAAGGACATGGGTGCCTGGTGAAGGGGAAGGGACGGGGGAGTTGAAGAAGAATGTTTCACGCACCATTCCTGGTCTGGGGCCTCTCCCTGCTGCTGTGAACCAGCTTCTCCTGCATGGAAACAGATGGGAGACAGTGTGAGCAGGACACATGGCACTGCGTGGAATGTTTGTGTGGTGAGCGGAGACATGGTCGGGATGAGGACGCGAGCTCCAGAGGGTATAAGCCTGATGGAGATGTGAGGGTGTGTGTGAGAGTTAGTGGTGTTGTACCTTGAGGTGTGAGATCCCAGTGGATGTGTGATGGGTTTGTGAGTGTGTGAGTTGAGAGTGATGACTTACCCTGGCGGAACGGATGAGACCATTCATCCTTTTGTAGCACTGTGTGGCTGTCCTCTTTTGCAGGGCATTGGCGCTGACCACCGCTGCCACCGCCCCCCCATGCAGGATTGGTCACCTTGCTTGCTGGCCTTCACCAAGAATGGAGCAAAGAGGATATCACAGCAGGCCTCCATGGCATACAAAAGGCACTCGAGGGACGCGTCACTGAATTGGGGAGCTGCAGTCTTCTTTCCTTTCAGGGTTCTGTCTTCTATGCAACAGTCCTGGTCTGGAAGCACTGAGAGGTGTGCACGTGGCTGCACTTTAAATATAGCGGCCAGCGTGAGTGAGCGGTGAGGTGACAGCAAGGTGGGCGAATGAGAGCCCGCCCACTATCGAAACAGCGCATTTCTCCAGAATGTATGATTAATGAGGCGGGATTGGGACGATACAGCGTGTAAAACCGCCATTGCAGCCGGCAGCTACCGCACTAGTGCAAATCTGGACGATTCTGCACAGAGACTGACAACTACAAAATATCTCTGTTTGAGGGGTAGCACCAAGGGCTTTCTCTACTGCTAACAGTGCAGACCCTCAATGGAAGGTTCATACAAGGCCGAAGAGGACTTTCCCATATAGTCTCCAATGTGGTTAGAGTTTGCCTTTGACCAGACGAGGTCAGATTGCTGTTGGGTTTGGTGTAAAAAGGAGAGATTGTGAGGTAGATGTTGCAGTCCGGTGTAGAATAAGCAGGGGAATATGGTAGAGATGGTTCACTGCTGAACTGACCCTGGTGATTGAAGAACATGGGAACACAGGAAAATAGGGGTTATAGGAACATCGAAATGTGACCTAGCCTCAAGAGCATTTTGATGGAGAGAGCTGTAGGTTTACACAAGACTTTATGTGAACTATTTCCCCAGGCCCAGCTCTAATTCTGAGATTATTTCAGCAAGTTATAGAGTACCCAAAAAAGAGCTTCTGACAATGTATCTGGTGAAATCCTTTAATCACCTTCAACACTTTAATAAGCTCAGACCTCGACCATCTAAACTCGAGGAAATACAAAAACAATGTATATAAAACATAGCCATGATGTAAGCCGTTTAGATGCGGATGATTCTGGTGATGACTGCGATATTACGACAATAATATATACTTGCTGAGGCTTAACTGCCCAGAATCGGAGACAGAAACTGGGTCAATGGGGAGCAGGATAGAGAATAACACAGTGAATGGGGAATAGGGTAAAGAGTGAGCCACAGCCAATGGGGAATGGTATACAGCCTGACCACCAGTCAATGGGGAATCAGGTGCAGACGGACTCCCTGTTAATAGGGAATAGGGTACAGACTGGCCCCCTGCTAATGGGGAATAGGGGACCGACAGACCCCCAAACAATGGGGAATAGGTTACAGACTGACCACAGTGAATGGGGAATAGGGAGCATATTAACAGCCAGTGATTGTGGTAGGCTTATGACTGAACCCCAGTCAATGGGGAATAGGGTGCTGACTGACCCCAAGTGAATGGGGAATAGGGTACAGACTGTCCCCCAGTCAGTGGGGAATTGGGTACAGGCAGAGCCCCAGTCAGTGGGGAACATGGTACAGACTGGCCCCCAGTCAATGGGGAACAGGTTAGAGACTGACCCCCAGTGATGTCGGAGGAGTGTACAGGATGATCTCCATTCAATGGGTAACAGGACACAGACTGATCCCCAGCGAAATGGCAAAAGTTATGAAGAGTGGTTGGATAGACTTGGGTTGTTTTCATTGGAGCAGAGAAGACTGAGGGGCGACCTTATCGAGGTGTACAAGATTATGAGGGGCATGGACAGGGTCAATAGGGAGCAGCTAAGGGGGAGTTCCCCCTTAGTTGAAGGGTCAGTCACGAGGGGACATAAGTTCAAGGTGAGGGGCAGGAGGTTTGTGGGGGATGTGAGGAAAAACTTTTTTACCCAGAGGGTGGTGACGGTCTGGAATGCGCTGCCTGGGAGGGTGGTGGAGGTGGGTTGCTTCACATCCCTTAAAAAGTACCTGGATGGAGCACTTGGCACATCATAACATTCAAGGCTATGGGCCAAGTGCTGGTAAATGGGATTAGGTAGATAGGTCAGGTGTTTCTTGCGTGTCGGTGCAGACCCGAAGAGCCTCTTCTGCACTGTGATTCTATGATTCTGTGAAAGGGGAATAGGGCACAGACAAACCAGCAGTGAATGAGGAATGGGGAACAGACTGACGCCCAGTCAATGGCAAACAGGGTACAGACTGACCCGCAGTGAATGGGGGATTGGATAAAGACTGACACCCAGTCAATGGGGAACAGGGTACAGACTGACACCCAGTCATGGGGTATAGGAAGTATACTGAACCCCAGTCAATGAGGAGTAGTGTACATGCTGAAACACAGTCAATGGAGAATAGGGTGCAGACTGACCCCCAGTCAATGGGGAATAGGGTGCAGACTGACCCCCAGTGAATGGGGAGTAGTGTACATGCTGAAACACAGTCAATGGGGAACAGGGTGCAGACTGAACCCCAGTCAATGAGGAGTAGTGTACATGCTGAAATACAGTCAATGGGGAATAGGGTGCAGACTGAACCCCAGTCAATGAGGAGTAGTGTACATGCTGAAACACAGTCAATGGGGAATAGGGTACAGACTGACCCCCAGTCAATGAAGAATAGGGTACAGACTGAACCCCAGTCAGTGAGGAGTAGTGTACGTGCTGAAACACAGTCAATGGGGAATAGGGTACAGACTGACCCCCAGTGAAAGGGGAATAGGGTACAGATGACCCCCAGTGAAAGGGGAATAGGGTACATACTAAACCCCAGTCAATGAGGAGTAGTGTACATGCTGAAACAGTCAATGGGGAATAGGGTACAGACTGACCCACAGTGAATGGGGAATAGGGTACAGACTGTCCACAGTGAATGGGGAATAGAGTAAAGACCGAACCACAGGAAAATGGAATTGGCTCCAGACTAACACTCAGTGAATGGGGTAAGGTACAGAATGAAACCCAGACAACAGGGAATAGGGTACAGACTGAGACACAGTCAATGGAGAATAGGGTACAGACTGACCCCCAGTGAATGGAGAATAGGGTACAAAGTGACACCCAGTGAGTGGGAAATATGGTGCAGACTGGCCCTCACTGAAGGGGAACAGGGTACAGACTGAAGCCCAGTCAATGGGGGATAGGGTACATATTGACTCACAGTCAATGAGGGATAGGGTACAGACTGAGCCCCAGTCAATGGGGAATAGGCTCCAGGCTGAAACCCCAGTAAGTGCGGACTAGGATACAGACTTTACCCTGTCAATGGGCAATTGGGTGCATACTGACCCCTAGTGAATGGGAAACAGGGTACAGACTGATCCCCAGTCAATAGGGAATAGGCTCCAAACTGAACACAAGTCAATGTGGAATAAGGTCTGGGCTGACCACCAGTGAAAGGGGAATAGGATACAGGCTGACCCCCAGCCAATGGGGAATAAGGTACAGCCTGACTCCGAGTCAATGGGGAGCAGGGTACAGTCTAACTTACAGTAGACTTTACCCAGTCATTGGGCAATAGGGTACAGGCTGACCCCCAGTGAATGGGGACTAAGGTACAGCCTGACCCCCAGCCAATAGGGAATGAGGTACAGCCTGACCCCCAGACAATGGGGAATAAGGTACAGCCTGACCCCTAGTCAATGGGGAATAAGGTACCAAGTGACCCCCAGTCAAAATGGAATAGGGTACAGACTAACCACAGTGAAAGGGGAATAGGGTACAGATTAACACCCAATGAAAGGGGGATCAGGTACAGACTGACTTCCAGTGAATGGGTAATAGGGTACAGGCTGACCTGAAGTCAATGAGGAATAGTGTACACACTGACATCACGTGAATGGGGAATAGGGTACAGACAGACCCCCAGTGAGTGGGGAATAGGATACAAACTTTACCCTGTCAATGGGCAAAGGATGCAGACTGACCCACAGTCAATGGGGAATAGGGCACAGCCTAACCCTCAGTTAATGGGGGAGAGGGTGCAGACTGAAAACCAGTCAATGCGGAAGAGGGTACAGACTGACCACCAGTCAATGGGGAATATGCTCCAGCCTGAACCCTAGTCAATGTAGAATAAGGTCCAGGCTGACCCCAGTGAAAGGGGAATAGGATACAGACTGACCCCCAATCAATGTGGGATCAGGTCTGGACTGACCCCAGTGAATGGGGAGTAGGTTAAAGGCTGACCCCCAGTAAGTTGGGAATAGGATACAGACTTTATCTGTCAACGGGCAATAGGGTACAGGCTGACACCCAGTGAACGAGGAATAAGGCACAGACTGACTCCCAGTGAAAATAGAATAGAGTACAGACTGACTCCCTGCCAATAAGGAATAGGTACAGACTGACCCCCAATTAATGGGGAATAGGGTATAAGCTGACCCCCAGTCAATGGGGAATAGGGTATAAGCTGACCCCCAGTCAATGGGGAATAGGCTGTAGACTGAACCCCAGTCGATGTGGAATAAGACCTGGACTAACCCCAGTGAATGGGGAATAGGGTACAGGCTGACCCACAGTAATTGGGGAATAGGATACAGACTTAACCCTGTCAATGGGCAATAGGGTACAGAATGACACCAATTGAGTGGGGAATCAGGTACAGATTGACCTCCAGTGAATGGGTAATAGGGTACAGACTGACTTCCAGTGAATGGGTAATAGGGTAGACTAACCTGCAGTGAATGAGGAATATGGGACAGACTGACCCCCAGTCAATGAGGAACAGTCTACAGACTGAGCCCCAGTGAATGGGCAATTGGGTACAGACTGAGGCCACGTGAATAGGGAATAGGGCACAGACTTATCCCCATAAGTGAGTAATAGGATACAGACTTCACCCTGTCAATTGGGAATAGGTTACAGACTAACCCACAGTGAATGGGGGATAAGGTACAGACTGACCCCAGTGTTAATGAAGTAGGATACAGACGGACCCCCAGCCAATGGGGAATAGGATGCAGACTGACCCATAATCATTGGGGAATAGGGCACAGAATAACCCCAAGTTAACGGTGAAGAGGGGACAAACTGAAAACCAGACAATGGGGAACAGGGTACACACTGACCCACAGTCAAAGGGAAATAGGACACAGATTGACCCCCAGTCAATGGGGAATGGGCTCCAGACTCAACCCGAGTCAATGTGGAATAAGGTCCGGACTGACCGCAGTGAATGGGGAATAGGGTACAGACTGACCCACTGACAATAGGGAATAGGGCAGAGACTGACCATTAGTTAATGGGGAATAGGGTACATACTGACCCCCAGTCAGTGGGGGATAGGCTCCAGACTGAACCCCAATCAATGAGGAATAAAGTCTGGACTGACCCCAATGAATGTGGAAAAGAGTATAGACTGACCCCCTGACAATGCGGAATAGGACACAGAGTGACCCCAGTGAACATGCAAAAGGGTACAGACTGACCCCCATTCAATGTGAAATAAGGTCCAGGCTGACGCCAGTGAATGGGGAATAGGGTACAGACTGACTCTCAGTGAAAATAGAATAGGGTACAGGCTGACCCCAGTGAAAGGGGAATAGAGTACAGACTGACCCTCTGCCAATAAGGAATAGGGTACAGACTGACCCCAGTTAATGGGGAATAGGTTATAGACCGACCCCTAGTCGATGTGGAATAAGATCTGGACTAACCCCAGTGAATGGGGAATAGGCTAAAGGCTGACCCACAGTAATTGGGGAATAGGATACAGACTTAACCCTGTTAATGGGCAATAGGGTACAGACTGACTCCCAGTGAATGGGGAATAAGGGACAGGCTGAACCCCAGTGAAAATGGAATAGGTTAAAGACTGACCCCAGTGAAAGGCGAATGGAGTACAGACTGACCCCTTGCTAATGGGGAATAGGTTACACACTGACACCAATTGAATGGGGAATCAAGTACAGACTGACCTCCAGTGAATGGGTTATAGGTTACGGACTAACCTGCAGTGAATGAGGAAAAGGGGACAGACTGACCCCCAGTCAATGAGGAATAGTCTACACACTGAGCCCCAGTGAATGGGGAATAGGGCGCAGACTGACTCCATTAAGTGGGGAATAGGATACAGACTTCACCCTGTCAACGGGGAATAGGTTGCAGACTGACCCACAGCGAATGGGGGATAGGGTACAGACTGACCCCAGTGAAAGGGGAATAGGGTACAGACTGACCCTCAGTGAAAATGGAATAGGTTACAGACTGACCCCAGTGAAAGGAAAATAGGGTGCAGACTAACACCCAGTGAATAGGTAATCAGTTTCAGACTGACAGACTGAATGGGTAATAGGGTACAGACGGACCCCCAGCCAATGGGGAATAAGGTGCAGACTAACCCACAATCATTGGGGAATAGGGCACAGACAAACCCTATGTTAATGGGGAAGAGGGGACAGACTGATACCCGGTCAATGGGGAATAGACTCCAGACTGAACCCGTCAATGTGGAATAAGGTCCGGGCTGACCCCAATGAATGGGGAGTAGGGTGCAGACTGACCCCCAACTAATGGGGAATCAGGTACAGGCTGACCTCCAGTGAATGTGTAATAGGGTACAGACTAACCTGCAGTGAATGAGGAATATGGGACAGACTGAACCCCAGTCAATGAGGAATAAGGTCCGGGCTGACCCCAATGAATGAGGAATAGGGTACAGACTGACCCCCAGTCAATGAGGAATAAGGTCCGGGCTGACCCCAGTGAATGGGGAGCCGGGTACAGACTGAAAACCAGTCATTGGGGAATAGAGTACACACTGACCCAAAGTCAATGGGGAATAGGCTCCAGGCTCAACCCAAGTCAATGTGGATTGATTGTGTGTGAGTGGGGGATAGGGTACAACTGATCCTCAGTCAATGGGCAACAGGGCACAGACGGACCCACTGTCAATAGGGTATAGGGCAGAGACTGACCCTTAGCTAATAGGGAATAGAGTGCAGACTGACTTGCAGTCAGTGGGGAATAGGCTCCAGACTGAACCCCAATCAATGAGGACGAGAGTACAGATTGACACCCCTTTGAATGGGGAATAGGGAACAGACTGAACTCCAATCAATGGGGAATAGGGTACAGTCTAACACCCGGTGAGTGGGGAATAGGGCACAGAGTGAACACCAGTCAATGGGGAATAGGTTACAGACTGACCCCCAGTAAGTGGGAAATAGGGTACAGACTCTGCCCCGTCAATTAGGAACATGGTACAGACTGACCGGCAATGAAAAGGGAATAGGGTTCAAACTGACCCCAAGTCAAATGAGGAATGGGCAACAGACTGACAGCAAGTGAATGGGGAATAGGGTACAGATGGACACCCAGTGAATTAGGGTGCAGATTGACACCCAATAAATAGGGGAATAGCATATGGACTGAACCCCAGTGAATGTGGACTAGGGTACAGACTGATCCCCAGTCAAAGGGGAATAGGCTCCAGGCTGACCCCAAGACAATGTGGAATAGGGTCCGGATTGCCGCCCAGTGAATGGGTGAAAGGTTAGATGCTGACGCCCAGTAAGCGGGGAATAAGGTACCGACTTTATCCTGTCAATGGGCATAGGTTACAGACTGACCCTCATTGAATGGGGAATAAGGCACAGACTGACCCCCCATGAAAGTGGAATAGGTTGTAGACTGACCCCCAGTGAATGGGGAATAGGGTAGAGTCTTTATCCCATCAATGGGGAGTAAGGTACAGACTGACATCCAATGAATGGGGCATAGTCTACAGACTGACCCACAATGAATAGGGAACAGGGTAAAGACTGACCCACAGCCAATGTGGAACCGGGACCAGACTGACACGCAGTCAACGGGAATAAGTTAAAGGCTGACCGCAGTGAATGGGTAATTGTTTACAGATTGACACCCAGTTAGTGGGGAATAGGTACAGACTGAGCCCCAGTGAATGTGGAATAGGGTACAGACTGACACCCAGTCAATGGGGAATAAGGTTCAGACTGACCAGGAATGAATGGGGAACAGGGTGCAGACTGACCACAAGTGAGAGGGGAATAAGGTACAGTCTGACACCCAGTTGCTGGGGAATTGGGTACAGACTGACCCCCAGTCAATTGTGGATAGTGTACAAAACTTACCACCAGTCAAAGGGTAATAGGGTACAGACTGACCTGCAGTCAATGGGGAACATTAAACAGTCTGACCCACAGTAAATGTGGAAAAGGGTACAGACAGTCTGTCAGTGAATGCAGAATTGTGTACAGATTGACGCCCAGTGAGTGGGGAATTGGGTACAGACTGAGCCCCAGTGAATGTGGAATAGGGTACAGACTGAACCCCAGTCAAGGGAGAATATGGTACAGGCTGAACCCCAGTCAATGGAGAATAGGGTACAGGCTGAACCTCAGTCAATGGGGAATAGGGTACAGGCTGAACCCCAGTCAATGGGGAATAGGGTACAGGCTGAACTCCAGTCAATGGGGAATAGGGTACAGACTGAACTCCAGTCAATGGGGAATAGCGTCCAGATTTTACCCCGTCAATGGGCAATATAGTATAGGCAGATCCCCAGTGAATGGGGAATAAGTTACAGATTGACCCCCATTGAAAGTGGAATAGGGTACAGACTGACCCCCAGTAAGTGGGGAATTGGGTAGACTGACCCCTAGTCAATGAGGAACAGGGTAGAGACCGAGCATAGTGAATGTGGAATAGGGTACAGACTGACCACCAGTGAACAGGGAATAATTTGCAGACTGACCCTCATTGAAAGTGAAATTGGGTACAGACTGACCCCCAGTCAATGGGATATAGGATACAAACTGGCCCCCCATTCAATGGGGAATAGGGTACACACTGACCCCCCAATAAATTGGGAACAATTCCAAATTCAATGTTGAACAGAGTACAGACTGACCACTAGTCAGTGGGGAATCGGGTACAGACTGACCCCCAGTCAATGGGGAATAGGTTACAGGCTGACCCCAAATCAAATGGCAGATGAGGTACAGAATGACCACGAGTGAATGTGGAATAGAGTACAGATAGACCCCCAGTGAATGGGGAATAGGGTGAAGACTAACACCCAGTGAGTGGGCAATAGGGCACAGACTTATCCACAGTGAATGGGGAACAGGGCACAGACTGAATCAAGTTACTGGGGAATAGTGTACAGACTGACCACCAGTAAAAGGGTAATATGGTACAGACAGACCCCCCCAGTCAATGGGGATTAGCGTGATGACTGACCCCCAGTCAATGGGGAACAGGATAGAGGCTGAGCACATTGAATGATGGAAAGGACATAGACTGACCCCCATTCAAGGGGAATAGGGAGCAGACCTACCCCATGCCAATGGGGAATAGGTTACAGGCTGACCCCCAGTCAATGGGAAACAGGGTAGAAACTGAGCACAGTGAATATTGAATAGGGTTCAGACTGACCCTCAGATAATGGTGAACATTGAACAGTCTGACCCACAGTGAATGAGGAATAAGTTGCACACAGTCCCACAGTCAGTGGAGAATAGGGTACAGACTGACCCCCCCAGTCAATGGGGAATAGGTTACAGGCTGACCCCAATCAATGGGGAACAGGGTAAAGACTGAGCACAGTGCATGTGGAGAAGGGTACAGACTGTCCCCAGTGAAAGTGGAATAGGCTACCAACTGACCTCCTGCCAATTGGGGAATAGGGTACAAAATGACCCCCAACCAATGAGGAACAGGGCACAAACTCACCCACAGTCAATTGGGAATAAGTTACAGGCTGACCACCGGTCAATGGGGAATAGGGTGGAACAGGCTGACCCTAGTGAAAAGGGAATAGAGTATAGACTGAACTCCAGTCAGTGGGGAAAACGGTACAGACTGACTCAAAATGCACGGGGTGTAGGGTACAGACTGTCCCCAGTGAATGGGGAATAGGGTACAGTCTGACACCCAGTCAATGTTAAATAGGTACAGACTGACCTCCAATGAATGGGGCATAGGATATAGACTGATCGGCAATGAATGGGGCATAGGTTACAGACTGACCGGCAATGAATGGGGAATAGGGTACAGATTGACCTCCAGTCACTGGGGAATAGGGTACACACTGACCCACAGTCAATGGCAAATAGGGTACAGGCTAGACCGGAGTGAATGGGGAATCGTGTACAGGCTAACACCCAGTGGATGGGGAATAGGTTAGAGGTTGACAACCAATCAAATGGAAATAGGGTACAGATTTACCCTAATTCAATGTGGAATAGGTTACAGACTGACCACTAGTCGGTTGGGAACGAGGTATAGACTGACCCCCAGTCAATGGGGAATAGGTTACAGGCTGGCCCGCAATGAATGAGGAACAGGGAATATTCTGACACCCAGTGGAAGTGGAATAGGATTCATGCTGACCCCAAGTCAAATGGGGGATGGGGTACAGAATGACCGCGAGTGAATGGGGAATAGAGTACAGACAGACCCACGGTGAATGGGGAATAAGGTATAGACTGATCTCCAGTCAATGACGAATAAGCTCCAGACTTACCTCCAATCGACATGGAATAGAGTCCACACTGATCCTGAGTCAATGGGGAATAGGGTACAGACTGACCCCCAGTTAATGGGGAATACAGTAGAAACTGACCCCCAGTAAGTGGAGAATAGCGTACTGACTTTACATCATCAAAGAGGAATTGGGTACAGAGTGACCCCGGTAAATGGGAATAAGGTGCAGACTGAGTCCAATGAAAGGAGAATAGGGTACAGCCTGACACCTCTTGGAACAGGCAGTTGGGTACAGACTGAACCCCAGTCAGTGGGGAATAGGGTCCAGACTGACCCGCAATAAATGGGGAAAAGGGTACAGACTGTCCCCAGTGAAAAGGAAATAAGGTGCAGTCTGACTCCCAGTCATTGTTGAATAGGGTACAGGCTGATCCCCAATGAATGGGGAATAGGGTAGAAACTAGCAACCAGTCAATGGGGAATAGGTAACAGGCTGCCCTCAAGTCAAATGGCGGATGGGATACAGAATGACCGCGAGTGAATCGGGAATAGAGTACAGACGGACCCACAGTGAATGGGAAATAGGGTACAGAATGACACCCAGTGACTGGTGAATAGGGTACAGACTGACCTGGAATGAATGGGGAATAAGGTACTGAGTGACCACGAGTGAACAGGGAATAGGGTACAGTCTGGCACCCAGTTGCTGGGGAATAGGCTGCAGACTGACATCCAGTCAATGTTGAATAGGGCACAGGCCGACAGGAGGAACTCGGGAACAGGGTACTGATCGGCCACCTGTCAATGGAGAATAGGGTACAGAATAACCCCCGGTCAATGGGGAACATTGAACAGTCTGACCCACAGTGAATGTGGAATAGGGTCCAGATTGACCCCCAGTCAATGGAAAATAGAGTACAGACTGACCCCCCCAGTCAATGGAGAATAGGGTAGAGACTGACCCCCAGTCAATGGGGATAGGGTACAGACTGACCCCCCAGTCAATGGGGAGTAGGTTACAGACTAACCCTCATTCAATGGGGAAAAGTATAGATACTGAGCACAGTGCATGTGGAATAGGGTACAGACTGACCCCAGCGAAAGTGGAATAAGGAACCGAATGACCCCCTGCCAATGAGGAATAGGGTACAGAATGACCCACAGCCAAATGGGAATAGGGTACAAGCTCACCCTCAGTCAATGGGGTACAGGGAACAGACTGACCACCTGTCAATAGGGTATAGGCTACAGGCTGACCCCAGTGAAATGGGAATTGGGTACAGATTGACCCCCAGTGAATGGTGAATTGGGTACAGACTGACATCCAGTGAATGGGGTATAGGGCACAGGCTGACTCCAGTAAGTGGGGAATAGCTTGCAGACTGACACACAGTGAAAGGGGAATGGTGTCCAGAGTGACTCCCAGTAAATGGGGAATTAGATACAGACTGACACCTCTTTGAAGGGGAATAGATTACTGACTGGCTCCCAGTCAATGGGCAATAGAGTACAGACTGACCCCCAGTGTTAGAGGAATAGGGTACAGACTGACCCCCAGTGTTAGAGGAATAGGGTACAGACTGACCCCCAGTAAAAGGGCAATAGGGTACAGATTGATGCCCAGTGAATGGGGAATATGGTACACAGTGAATAGGGAATAGGGTACAGACTGACCCCCAGTGAAATGGGAGTAGGGTAAAGAATGAACCATAGTCAATGGGGAATAGACTCTAGACTGACCCACAGTGAGTGGGGAATAAAGTAGAGACCAATCCATAGTGAATGAGGACCAGAGTATAGACTCACTCCCAGTGAAAGTGGAATAGGGTTCAGACTGACCTCAGGTCGAATGGGGTACAGATTGACTGTGACTGAATGGTAAATAGGTACAGATGGACCGCTGTGAATGCTGAATAGGGTACAAACTGACCTCCAGCCAATGAGTAATAGTTTACACACTGACCCCCAGGAGGAATAGCCTCCAGCCTGACCCCCAGCCATTGGGAAATATGGTACAGATTGATGCCCAGTGAATGGGGAATAGGGTACAGACTGATCCCCTGTCAATGGGGAATCGGGTACAGATTTACCCCCAGTCAATGGGGAATAGGGTCCAGACTAACGGCAAGTGAATGGGGAATAGGTTACCGATTAGCCCCACTTGGAATGGGGAATATGGTGCAGATGACACCAGTCAATGGGCAATAGGGTACGCACTGACCAAAAGTCAGTTGAGAATAGGGTACAGACTGCCCCCAGCCAATGAGGAATAGGGTACAGATGGACCCGCAGTGAAAGTGGAACAGGGTACAGATTGATGCCCAGTGAAAAGGGAATAGAATACAGACTGACAGACTGACCTCCAGTCAATGGGTGATAGTCTACACACTGACCCCCAGCAAGAGGGGAATAGGGTGTAGGCTGAACCACAGTCAATGGGGAATAGAGAACAGGCTGAGCCCCAGTCAGTGGGGAAGAGGATACAGACTGAAACCCAGTCAATGGGGAATAGGGCACACACTGAGCCCCAGTCAATGCAGGATAGGGTACAGACTGACCCCGAGTGAATAGTGAATAGGGTACAGACCGACCCCTCTTGGAATGGGGAATAGGGTAGAGACTGGCTCCCAATCAATGGGATATAGGGTACAGACTGACACACAGTGAATGAGGAGCAGGGTACAGACTGACCTCCAGTGAATGAGGAATATGGCACAGTCTGACTCTTCTTGCAATGGGGAATGGGGTACAGATTGAGCCCCAGTCAAAGCGGAATAGGGTACAGACTGACTCCCAGTCAATGGGGAATAGGGTACAGACTGACCCCCAGTGAATGGGCAATAGGGTACAGACTGACCCCCAGAGTATTGGGAATAAGCTACAGGCTGACCGGCAATGAATGGGGAATAGGGTGCAGACTGACCCATAGTGAAATGGGAAGTGGGACAGACTGACCCCCAGTGAATAGCAAATAGGGTACCAACTGACCCCTCTTGGAAAGGGGAATAAGGTGGAGGGTGGTTCCCAGTCAATGGGGATTAGGGGACAGACTGACCCCCAGTGAATGGGCCATAGACTATAGACTGACCCGCAATGAATGGGGATTAGGGTTCAGGCTGACCCAAATGAATGGGGCATAGGCTACAGACTGACCCCCAGTGAAAGTGGAATAGGGTACAGACTGACCCCCCAGTCAGTGGGGTATAGGGCACAGACAGACAAGCTGTGAATGAGGACCAGGGTATAGATTCACCCCCAGCGAAAGTGTAATAGGGTACAGACTGATCCCCAGTCAATGTGGAATAGGGTCTGCACTGACCCCCAGTGAATGGTGAATAGTTTACAGACTGACCCCCAGTGAATAGGGAATAGTGTGCAGACTGACCCCCAGTGAATAGGGAATAGTGTGCAGACTGACCCCCAGTGAATGGTGAATAGTGTGCAGACTGACCCCCAGTAAGTAGGGAACAGGGTGCAGACTTTACCGATCAATTGGGGATAGGATACAGACTGACCCGCAGTGAAAGGGGAATCAATTACAGACTGACCCGCAGTGAAAGGGGAATCAATTACAGACTGACCCGCAGAGAAAGGGGAATCAATTACATACTGAACCCCAGTGAAAGGGGAATAAGGTAAAGGCTGACTTCTCTTCCAATGGGTACAGACTGACCTCTGGTGGATGGGGAATAGGCTACATTATGACTCCTCTTGCTATGGGGAATAGGGTGCAGGCTGAGCCCCAGTTAATGTGGTATAGGGTACAGACTGACTCCCAGTCAATGGGGGATAGGTTACAGACTGCCCCCTCTTGGAATGGGGAATAGGTTACTGACTGTCTTCCAGTCAATGGTGAATAGGGTGCAGACTGACCCCCAGTAAGTGGGAAGAGGGTGCAGACTTTACCCGATCAATGGGGAATAGGGTGCAGGCTGACCCCCAGTGCAATGGGAATTAATTACAGACTGAGCCCAGTGAAAGGGGCATAGGCTACAGGCTGACCACAAGTGAATGGGGAATAGGGTACAGACTGACCCTCAGTGAATTGGAATAGGGTCTGGACTGACGTCCAGTGAATTGGGAATAAGGTACAGAATGACCCCCAGTGAACAGCGGGAATAAGGTGCAGACCGACCCATAGTCAAAGGAGAAAATGGACAGACTGACCCCAGTGAATGGCGAATAGGGTACAGACTGACCCATCTTGGAATGGGGGAATAAGGTACAGACTGGTTCCCAGTCAATGTGGAATAGGGTACAGATTGACACCCAATGAATGAGACATAGGCTACAGGCTGACCCGCAATGAATGGGGATTAGGATACAGAATGACCCGCAATGAATGGGGAATAGGGTACAGGCTCACCTCCAGTCAATAGGGAATAGGTTAAAGACTGATCAATGTGGAATAGGGTGCAGACTGACCCCCAGTGAATGAGGAATAGGGTACAATCTGACTCCTCTTGCAATGGGGAATAGGGTACAGACTGACCCCCGTTCAACTGGATATAGAGTACAGACTGACTCCCAGTGAATTAGGACCAGGATATAGACTCACCCTCAGTAAAGGTGGAATAGAGTTCAGACTGACCGCCAGTGAATGGGGAATAGGGAACAGTTTGACTCCTCTTGCAATGGGAAATAGGGTACAGACTGACCCCCGTTCAATTGGATATAGGGTATTCTGGAGATCTTCCTTCCACAGCTTCCAACCTGATAGTCTCCCAACCTCGGACGGCCCGCTTCTACCTCCTACCCAAAATCCACAAACAGGACTGTCCCGGCAGGCCAATCGTGTCAGCCTGTTCCTGCCCCATAGAACTCATTTCTCGCTATTTTGACTCCATTCTCTCTCCCCTTGTCCAGTCCCTTCCCACCTACATCCGTGATTCCTCTGACACCCTACATCATATCAACAATTTTCAGTTCCCTGGCCCCAACCGCCTCCTCTTCACCATGGACGTCCAATCCCTCTACACCTCCATCCCCCACCGGGATGGTCTGATAGCTCTCCCCTTCTTCCTCGAACAGAGGCCCGAACAATCCCCATCCACCACTACTCTCCTCCGTCTGGCTGAACTTGTTCTCACACTGAACAATTTCTCGTTAAACTCCTCTCACTTACTCCAAATAAAAGGTGTGGCTATGGGTACCCGCATGGGCCCCAGCTATGCCTGTCTCTTTATGGGGTATGTGGAACATTCCTTGTTCCAGTCCTACTCCGGCCCCCTCCTACAACTCTTTCTCCAGTACATCGATGATTACTTCGGTGCCGCTTCATGCTCTCGTCGGGACCTGGAAAAATTTATTAATTTTGCTTCCCATTTCCACCCCTCCATCATTTTCACATGGTCCATCTCTGACACTTCCCTTCCCTTCCTTGACCTCTCTGTCTCAATTTCTGATGATAGACTGTCCACCAATATCCATTACAAGCCTACCCACTCCCACAGCTACCTCGACTACAGCTCCTCACACCCCGCTTCCTGTAAGGACTCCATCCCATTCTCTCAGTTCCTTCGCCTCCGTCGCATCTGTTCTGATGATGCCACTTTCAAAAACAGTTCCTCTGACATGTCCTCCTTCTTCCTTAACCGAGGTTTTCCACCCACGGTAGTTGACAGGGCCCTCAACTATGTCTGGCCCATCTCCCACGCATCCGCCCTCACACCTTCCTCTCCCTCCCAGAAACATGATAGGGTCCACCTTGTCCTCACTTATCACCCCACCAGCCTCCGCATTCAAAGGATCATCCTCCGCCATTTCCGCCAACTCCAGCATGACGCCACCAACAAACACATCTTCCCTTCATCCCCCGGTGGCATTCCGCAGGGATCGTTCCCTCCGGGACACCCTGGTCCACTCCTCCATCACCCCCTACACCTCAACCCCCTCCCACGGCACCTTCCCATGCAACCGCAGAAGATGCAACACCTGCCCCTTTACTTCCCCTCTCCTCACCGCCCAAACACTCCTTTCAAGTGAAGCAGCATTTCACTTGCACTTCCATCAATTTAATCTACTGCATTCGTTGCTCCCAATACGGTTTTCTCTACATTGGAGAGACCAAACGCAGACTGGGTGACCGCTTTGCAGAACACCTTCGGTCTGTCCGCAAGCATTACCCAGACCTCCCTGTCGCTTGCCATTTCAACACTCCACCCTGCTCTCATGCCCACATGTCCGTCCTTGGCTGGCTGCAATGTTCCAGTGAAGCTCAACGCAAACTGGAAGAACAGCACCTCATCTTCCGACTAGGCACTTTACAGCCTTCTGGACTGAATATTAAGTTCAACAATTTTAGATCGTGAACTCTCTCCTCCATCCCCACCCCCTTTCTGATCCCCCCTTTTTTTTTCCAATAATTTATATAGATTTTTCTTTTCCCACCTACTTCCATTATTTTTAAATGTATTTCCATCCATTGTTTTATCTCTACCTTTTACCCTTTTTTGATTCCTTCACCCCACCCCACCCCCACCAGGGCTATCTGTACCTTGCTTGTCCTGCTTTCTACCCTTAATTAGCACATTCCTCAGATAATATCCCCACCTTCAACACCTCTTTTCCTTTTGTCTGTGACATCTTTTGGTTATCTCCACCTATCACTGGCCCTCTATCCAGCTCTACTTGTCCCACCCCCCCTTAAACTAGCTTATATTTCACCTCTCTTCTATTTTTACTTAGTTCTGTTGAAGGGTCATTCGGACTCGAAACGTTAACTGTGTTCCTCTCCATAGATGCTGCCAGACCTGCTGAGTTTTTCCAGGTATTTTTGTTTTTGTTTTGGATATTGGGTACAGACTGACCCCCATTGAATGAGGACCAGGGTATAGACTCACCCTCAGTAAAGGTGGAATAGGGTTCAGACTGACCGCCAGTGAATGGGGAATAGGGAACAATCTGACTCTCTTGCAATGGGAAATAGGGTACAGACTGAGCCCCTGTCAAAGCAGAATAGGGTACAGACTGACCCCTAGTGAATGGGGAATAAGGTACAGATGATCGCTCTTGGGATGGGGAATAGGGTACAGACTGGCTTCTAGTCAATTGGGAATAGGATACAGACTGACCCACAGTCAATAGGGAATAGGGTACAGGCTGACTCCGAGTGAGTAGGGCATAGGTTACAGTCTGACCCGCAATGAAAGGCGATTAGGGAACAGGCTGAGCACAAGTCAATGGGGAACAGTCTCCAAACTGGACTCCCTGTCAATGTGCAATAGGGTCTGGATTGAACCCCAGTGAATGGCTGATGGGGTAGCGACTGACTCCCAGTTAATGAGGAATAGGGTACAGACTGACCCCCGGTGAATGGGGAAATTATGGCAGACTGACCCCTATTGAAAGTGGAATAAGGTACAGACAGACCCACAACGAATGGAGATTAGGGTACAGACTGACCCACAATGAATGGGGAATAGGGCACAGAGTCACCCACAGTCAATGACGAATAGGGTACTAACTGACCCCCAGTGAATTTGAATAGGGTACAGACTGACCCCCAGTGAATAGGGTGGAGACTGATCCACATTGAATGGGGAATAAGGTACAGGTTGGATTCCAGTCAGTAAGGAATAGGGTACAGTCTGACCACCAGTGAATGGGGATTAGGGTACAGACTGACCCTGAGAGAATGAGGAAAGGGTACAGTCTGACCCCAGTGAATTGGGAATATTGTACAGAATGATGCCCGGTGAAAGTGGAATAGGGCGCAAACTGACCCACAGGGAAAGAGGAATAGGGGCAGGTTAAACCCCAGTGAATAGTGAATAGAGTACAGACTGACCCCTCTTGGAATGGGGAATAGGGTAGAGCCTGGCTCCCAGTCAATGTGGGATATGGTACAGATTGACACTCAATGAATGGGGCATAGGCTACAGACTGACCTGCAGTGAATGGGGAGCAGGGTACAGACTGACCCACAGTCAATAGGGAATCGGGTACAAACTGGCCCCCAGTGAATGGGGATTAGGGTGCAGTCTTGTCCCCAGTCAATTTGGGATATGATACAGAATGACCCCCAGTAAGTGGGGAATAGGGTACAGATTTTACCAGATCAACGGGGAATAGGGTACAGGCTGACACCCAGTGAATGGAGAATTAATTACCGACTGACCACCATTAAAAATGGAATAGGGTACAGTCTACCCCCAGTGAAAGGGGAATAGGTTACAGACTGACCTCCAGTCACTGGGGTTTGGGGTACAGACTGACACGCAGTGAATGAGGACAGGGTATAGACTCACCCCTCGTGAAGGTGGAATAGGGTTCAGACTGACTGTCAGGGAATGGGGAATGGGGTATAGTCTGACTCCTATTACAATGGGGAATAGGGTATAGACTAACCTCCAGTGAATAGGGAATAGGGTACAGTCTGTCTCCTCTTGCAAAGAGGAATAGGGTACAGATTGAGCCCCAATCGGTGCGGAATAGAGCACAAACTGACCCACAATCAATAGGGAATAGGGTACAGTCTGGTACCCAGTCAATGTGGAATAGGGTACCGATTGACCCCCAATGAATGGGGTATAGGCTACAGACTGACCCGCAATGAAAGGGGATTAGGGTACAGACTGACAACAGCGAATGGGGAATAGGCTCCAAGACGGGCCCCCAATCAATGTGGAATAGGGTCTGGACTGACCCCCAGTGAATGGGGACATAGGATCTAGGGGTGTAGGGGTTTACAAACTGACCACCAATGAATGAGGAATAGGGTACAGACTGACCCCCAGTGAAAGGAGAATAGGGTACAGACAGACTCACAATGAATGGGGAATAGGGTACAGACTGACCCCCAGTGAAAGGAGAATAGGGTACAGACAGACTCACAATGAATGAGGAATAGGGTACAGACTGACCCCCAGTGAAAGGAGAATAGGGTACAGACAGACTCACAATGAATGAGGAATAGGGTACAGACTGACCCCCAGTGAAAGGAGAATAGGGTACAGACAGACTCACAATGAATGAGGAATAGGGTACAGACTGACCCCCAGTGAAAGGAGAATAGGGTACAGACAGACTCACAATGAATGGGGATTAGGGTACAGACTGACCCCCAGTGAAAGGAGAATAGGGTACAGACAGACTCACAATGAATGGGGATTAGGGTACAGACTGACCCACAATGAATTAAAACATATTTCTCCTTTAAAAGCAGTTTAGTAACATACAGGACTGTGCGAGTTTCATCCCTCCCACTCCATCTCAAGTAATTTACTCACAATTTGTTTGTTATTAGGGGTTGTAATCCCCTCTCTTTGTGCTCAATACCAGATCAGCAAATTCATTACTGGGTTATCTGAAGCACAAGATTACACAGCAGTGCCTTGGCTCAATCCTCCCAGAGAGGCAAAGCTCCTTTATTAAGATTTATTTGTTTGAAGTTTGTCGAGTTGAGCAGCCTGTTTATGTTCTGGAATATTCCAGCCATTGGCACACTGCCACAATCATCCATGTCACTTGAGTCTATGTGTGGCTCCCGCTCGTCCCATTAATGTTGCCATCACTGCAGGCCCGCCCCAGAATCAGCAGCTAGTAAAGATTAATCTCCAGGGTATTGTTCTGTGTAACCCAGGAGAAATATTATCGGGAATTGCAAATTGTGTTTTGCTTTACACGTTCTTTCAGCACCCTTTACCTGTGAGTTCTAACAATGTAGGTAATGAGGAGTATATTTGCTTTTCAATTGACAGTGATGGTGCGAAGCCAGTATTGCGATGCTGGTTGACCTAAGGCAGGGGTGTAGGGGTGTAGCATATCAAGATCATGTGATGATGCCATGAGGAACATGACCAACCCAATGGGCAACCTCAAGCTTCATCAAAATAAGTGCACCATGATCGTAAAATGATGTCTAGACTGAAAGCAAAGGTAACTTACTGTGTAAATAGACGCTGTTTACTGTGTAAATAAACTCTGTTTACTGTGTAAATAGATGCTGTTTACTGTGTAAATAGACATTGTTTGCTCTTTTTTGAGCTTTTAGAGAATTAGATAATGGGGAACCGGTAGATGTAGTATACCTGGATTTCCAAAAGGCACACTAATACAGTACCACATGAAAGTTTAAGAGGTAGGATAAGGGCTCCGGGAGTTTGGAGTAGTATTTTAGCATGGGTAGAGGATTGGTTAAAAGACAGAAAGCATAGAGTGGGGCATAAACAGGGTATTTTCAAGTTGGCAGGCAGTGAATAGTGAAGTGCTGCATGGGATGGGGGCGTTGCTTGCTAGGCCAGAATTTATTGGCCATCCCTTATTGCCATTGAGAACTGTATGGTTTGTTAGGCCATTTCAGAGGGCATTTAACAGTCAACCATTTTGCTGTGGGTCTGGAGTCACATGTAGGCCAGACCAGGTAAGGATAGCAGATTTCCTTCCCTAAAGGTCATCAGTGAACCAGGTGGGTTTTTACAACAATCGGCAATGGGTTCATGGTTATCATTAGGCTTTTAATTCCAGATTTTTTTATTGAATTCAAATTTCACCATCTGCTGTGGTGGGATTCAAACCCAGGCCCCCAGAGCATTACCCTGGATCTCTGGGATACTACCCCACCACATCCCCTGGGAACGACTTAGATGAAGAAACAGGGGCCAGAATTTTAGGTCCCATGAGTGGGCGCATGCCTAACCCAAACAGGCATAAAATTGCATGAGATGACGTCTGGCGAGCATCCTGATGTCATCACGCACTCGCGCGATATTTCGCTCGGCGGGCATGTGCAAATGTTGGAAGAGCACCTACCGCCAATTAAGCGAGCAATTGAACCCATTAATGGCCAAATTATAAGCAAGTTTTCGTGGCCCGTCCAACCTTACAGCTGACGGCCAGGCGGGCTTTATATTTTTGATGGAACCTCATCCAAAGGCAGAATGAAATCTCCATTAGGATTTAAAATAAAAAGAAATATCTGGGGACTGTTATTTTTAATGAGGTCTGCTTTCAGGTGCTTGATTGTCAAAGAGATAAGGACAGATGAAGTGAGTGGCCAACAAGATGGCAGATGGAGTATAATGTAGGGCAGTGTGAGTCTGTTTGCTTTGGTTGCAAGAGTAGAAAAGCAGAATATTGTTTGAAAGGTTTTGTAAGTGTTGATGTTCAAAGAGACTTGAGAGACAAGGAACACAGAAAGTTACCATGCAGGTACAGCAAGCAATTAGAAAGGCAAAGGGGATGTTATCCTTTATTGCAAGGGAATTGAGTGCAGGAATAAAGATGTCTTGCTACATTATACAGGGTTTTGGCGAGGCCACAGCTGGAGTACTGTGAGTAGTTTTGGTCTCCATACTTAAGGAAGGATATAGTTGTATTGGAGGTGGTACAGTGAAGGTTCTCTAAATTGGTCCCTGGGATGAGATTTACAGCCTTCTGGACTTAATATTGAGTTCAACAATTTCAGATCATGAACTCTCTCCTCCATCTCCACCCCCTTTCCAATCCCCCTTTTCCAATAATTTATAATTAAAAAAAAATATATTTTTCTTTTCCCACCTATTTTTAAATTTATTTCGATCTATTGTTTTATCTCCAACTTTTAGCCCATTTCGATCCCTTCCCCCCACCCCACCCCACCCCCACAGGGCCATCTGCCACTAGCTTGTCCTGCTTGCTACCCTTAATGTCCCCATTAGCACATTCCTTGGATAATTTCACCACCATCAACACCCCTTTGTCCTTTTGTCTATGATATCTTTGGCAATCTCTTCTTTGCCTCTACCTATCACTGGCCCCCTATCAAGCTCTACCTGTCCCACCCCCCTCTACCAGCTTATATTTCACCTCATTTCTCTATTTCCTTAGTTCTGATGAAGAGTCATACAGATTCAAAATGTCAATGGTATCCCTCTCCGCAGATGCTGCCAGACCTGCTGAGTTTTTCCAGGTATTTTTGTTTTTGCCTGGGATGAGGGGGTTGTCCTATGATGAGAAGCTGAGTAATATTCAGCTGACTTATATTCTCTGGGGTTTCTAAGAACAAGAGGCAAACTCATTGACAGAGTAGACATTGAAAGGATGTTTCTGCTGGTCAGGGGATCTAAAACACGGGGGCACAGTCTCAGGATAAGGAACTGGTCATTCAGGACTGGGATGAGGAGAAATTACATCAAAGGGTTGTGAATATTTGGAATTCGCTACCCCAGAGGATTTGGTTGTGAGAGTGTGTGCGGAGTGTTTTGGGAAGTGTGTGCGGAGTGTTTCGGGAAGTGTGTGTGGAGTGTTTCGGGAAGTGTGTGTGGAGTGTTTCGGTGAGTGTGTGCAGAATGTTTTGGTGTGCAGAGTGTTTTGGCGAGCGTGTGCAGAATGTTTAGCGGGCGTGTGCGGAGTGTTTTGGCGAGCGCAGGCAGTGTGTTTTGGTGAGCGTGTGCGGAGTGTGTTTAGCAAGCGCGTGCGGAGTGTTTAGCAAGCGCGTGCAGTGTGTTTAGCAAGCGCGTGCAGAGTGTTTTGGCAAGCGCGTGCGGAGTGTTTAGCAAGCGTGTGTGGAGTGTGTTTGGCGAGCGTGTGCGGAGTGTGTTTGGCGAGCGTGTGCAGAGTGTGTTTAGCAAGCGTGTGCAGAGTGTTTTGGTGAGCGCGTGCAGAGTGTTTTGGCGAGCGTGTGTGGAGTGTGTTTGGTGAGCGTGTGCAAAGTGTTTTGGTGAGTGTATGCGGAGTGTTTTGGTGAGCGTGTGCGGAGTGTTTTGGTGAGTGTGTGCAGAGTGTTTTGGTGAGCGTGTGCAGAGTGTTTTGGTGAGCGTGTGCGGAGTGTTTTGGTGAGTGCGGAGTGTTTTGGTGAGCATGTGCGGAGTGTTTTGGTGAGCGTGTGCAGAGTGTTTTGGTGAGCGTGTGCGGAGTGTTTTGGTGAGCGTGTGCGGAGTGTTTTGGTGAGCGCGTGCAGAGTGTTTTGGCGAGCGTGTGCGGAGTGTGTTTGGCGAGCGTGTGCGGAGTGTGTTTGGCGAGCGTGTGCGGAGTGTGTTTGGTGAGCGTGTGCGGAGTGTTTTGGAGTGTATGCGGAGTGTTTTGGTGAGCGTGTGCGGAGTGTTTTGGTGAGCGTGTGCGGAGTGTTTTGGTGAGCGTGTGCAGAGTGTTTTGGTGAGCGTGTGCGGAGTGTTTTGGTGAGAGTGTGTGTTTTCTCACTCAGACACTGTGTGGTGTTAGATTATGCTTTATTTTCTACAGTAAATATAAAAATACAGGGTTGGGGAACTCCCCCACTGTAATCAGTGACAGCTACAGTAATATAACAGAAGGTTAGAGGGAGGAGCAGAGACCCTCAGGGTTCCCGTTATCTTCTCTGCTCCACAGCACCTTTAACACAGAGTGCCTGGGGAACCACAGTTCTCCAGAGATATCACAAGGCACGACCAGCACAAACACAGAATCAGCACAGTTTACAGTCATCAGTTTAAATGTTAATTGTTTTGTTAACTATCTCCCCTCACCCTCCCCAGCAAGCAGTCAAAGGACAGCCATGATTTCCAGATCAGGTTAATAACATTATGTCCATCTGAAGCGCAGTTCCCAGGCCCAGATTCTGTTACTGGATGTGTTCACAGCAGACATCACAAGAAGGCCATGACTCCTGAGTGACACATTCATCGTCCTCCTTCTCGTGTCTGGGGCTGGCTGTAGGGCCCTGTTCTTCAGTCTGTACAGGGTGTGCACCAAAAACGAGGCAGTCCCTGGAGAGGATGGTGTCCACGCAGCGGGGGTGAGCAAGGGAGCATGTCAGGAGTATAAGCTCGGGGTGTAGGAGCAGGGGGGGTTAGAGGAGCTGGCCTACCATTGGTCAGTGAAATCAGGCCAAGATGACCCAAGGAGAGGCTATTAATGCATCACTCTGCATTGGCAGAGAATGGCGGCATCCTTTCAAACTACCCGAGGGCGGGAGTGCCAGTGAAACCAAGAACTTTATTCCCAGATGGTCTCACTCTCTCTCTTGAAGGCTTCAAGGGGAGAATTCCTCGGGAAGTTTTAATGTACAGCCAGTTTTCAGTGCACTGGGACTGCCAGGTGTGGCCGAGGAGCATGGTGGTAGGTTCACTCAGTCACGTGTTTATCTCAGGGCTGGCATTAATACCCAGGACCAGCCCAGCTCCAGGCTTCTCATCAATGGACCCTAATCCTAACTGGCCAGTTATTACTGAGGGTTATGTTACAGGAGCTGGGTGGGGGAGGGGACCCAGAGGTGGGGAGCGGGTGGGGGAGGGGGACCCAGAGCGGGGGAGCGGGTGGGGGAGGGGACACAGAGATGGGGATTGGGTGGGGGAGGGGACCCAGAGGTGGGGAGTGGGTGGGGGAGGGGGGCCCGGAGGTGGGGAGCGGGTGGGGGAGGGGACCCAGAGGTGGGGAGCGGGTGGGGGAGGGGGACCCGGAGGTGGGGAGCGGGTGGGGGAGGGGGACCCGGAGGTGGGGAGCGGGTGGGGGAGGGGGAGCCGGAGGTGGAGAGCGGGTGGGGGAGGGGGAGGGGGAGCCGGAGGTGGGGAGCGGGTGGAGGAGGGGGACCCGGAGGTGGGGAGCGGGTGGAGGAGGGGGGCCCGGAGGATGGGGAGCGGGTGGGGGAGGGGGACCCGGAGGTGGGGAGCGGGTGGGGGAGGGGACCCGGAGGTGGGGAGCGGGTGGGGGAGGGGGGCCCGGAGGATGGGGAGTAGGTGGGGGAGGGGGACCCGGAGGGTGGGCCCTATAATGAACTGCCTCTCATTTCACATCCCTGATGACAATCAGTTTCATGGAAAGTTGAGCTGTGAATGCAGGGAGGAAGGTGCATTAAAGCCTGACTCTAATAGGGAGTGTCTGCTTTCAAGTTCCTGTACAGACAGCAGGTAAAGATCATTCCAAAAATCTGCAAAGAAAAGGACATTACATCAGTTTTATCCAGTCTCCATTATCAGCGCATCACCCGCTCTGACAGCAAGGACACCAGAGGGGCAGCAAGGATGTCACGCAAGACTGAGGGACGCTCACACAGGGAGCTCCACACTGAGACCGAGGGGCCACACGGAGAGTTCCACGCTGAGACCGAGGGGCCACACGAAGAGCTCCACACTGAGACCGAGGGGCCGCACGGAGAGCTCCACGCTGAGACCGAGGGGCCGCACGGAGAGCTCCACGCTGAGACCGAGGGGCCGCACGGAGAGCTCCACGCTGAGACCGAGGGGCCGCACGGAGAGCTCCACGCTGAGACCGAGGGGCCGCACGGAGAGCTCCACGCTGAGACCGAGGGGCCGCACGGAGAGCTCCACGCTGAGACCGAGGGGCCGCACGGAGAGCTCCACGCTGAGACCGAGGAGCCGCACGGAGAGCTCCACGCTGAGACCGAGGAGCCGCACGGAGAGCTCCACGCTGAGACCGAGGAGCCACACGGAGAGCTCCACGCTGAGACCGAGGGGCCACACGGAGAGCTCCACGCTGAGACCGAGGGGCCACACGGAGAGCTCCACGCTGAGACCGAGGGGCCACACGGAGAGCTCCACAGTGAGACCGAGGGGCCACATAGGAGCTCCACATTGCGACGTTCTCTCAGCTAATTTTAAACACCTTGCTGCCATCGATTTTTTAAAATAGAGTTCTAAGATGAAAGAGATGTCAGTTTATTTGGCATCCTCCAGGTGGGCATGGCATCACAGAGCGTCTATCCTTGGGCACCAATCAAGCTTAGCCTTCCCGACCACTTCAGCTCTGACATGTTCCTGATCTTGGGGGTTGGGGGTGGGTGGTTTAGCAGTAGGTGTGGGGGGACAGAGGGGTTAAAAGGCATCATTGTGAGCCAGGGGTTCAGACACTCAGACTGATACTGAGGTGAGGGGGTGAAGCTAGGACCTGTTGTACATGTCAGTCAGTGTGTTCAAGCATTCCGCACTCGGTTGTTCAGCCACACATTCCTACTCCCTATCCATGTCTCCGTCAATTGTGTTCCTACCTGGACGCAGGCGATTCCTATTCCCACTGCTCCAATAATCTTCAAATGGGCCATGATAAACCCCTCTAGCTTGGTGATACAGCCTCCCTGTAAAAAAACAACTCTGTCACATTGGGGTTCCCAGTTATACTACATCATGCAGCAAGTGCTTAGAGAGAGAGTGCAGAGCTTTATCAGAATAGTTCCAGGGAATAGGACTTCAGTTATTCAGAGGAACTACAGAAACTGGGGATGGAAATCTAATAAATAGAGGAATAGCAGGACAGTTTGGACCCATGGAGTACGCATCCTGTTCCATGTGTGAACTCCAGGCTACCTCTCTTCTCCTTGATAGCCACATTGAACAGCAAGCATTGTTAGCCGCAGCAGTTCTAGCTCTGGGCTTTAGTGCTTGAGCAGCAGCTGGTCTCACTGCGGTGTATCCCTGAAGTTGAGAGCTTCGTTGATAGCACGTTTATAGATATAATCACCCTGCAGCTTCAGGGTTTGTAGGCCAATAGGGAATGGGTACATACCAGGCAAGTCAAGGAAGACCAGACAGGTAGTGCAGGAGTGTCCCGAGTATATCTCACCCTCTAACCAGTCTTCTGTTCTGAATGCTGATGAGAGTGATGGTTCGTCTGAGAGTGAAGCCAGAGACAAGTGCATGGCACCATGGGTGGCTCAGCTATACAGGGGGTTAGGAGGACAATTGGAAAAGCAACAGCGATGGAAATTTGATAGTTATGGGACTGAGAGATGTTTCTGTAGCCACAGGTGTGAATCCAGGGTGGTACATGTCTCCCTGGTGCCAGGGTAAAGAATGTCACACTATGGCTGCAGAGGAGGGAGTGAACAGCCAGTTGTCACATTCCACATCAGTACCAATGACTTAGAAAGAGGGATGAGGTCCCGGAGGTAGAATTTAAGGTGTTAGGAAGGAGCTGAAAGGTAGTAGCCTCTTAATTACTCTCAGTACCATCTGCTAGTCAGTTTAGAAAGAGAAGGAACAGATGAATTCCTGGCTGAGAGATGGTGTAGGAGGCTTTAGATTCCTGGAACATTGGGACCAGTTCAGTGGGAGATGAGACTTATACAGGCCGGATGGGTTACACCTAGAGACGGGGTTGCGTGGATTGTGGTGGTTTGCTCGTGCTGCTGGGGTGGGTTTACACTAACTGGGCAGGGGGATGGGAAGCAGGAGGTAGTATCAAGCAGGAGAGGAGTATCAAGTGCAGAGAATTGGGAGAGAGATATTATTTCCCACCTTGGTGCTTAGGTATGAGATGGAGTCAGAGTAAGTGGAAAAGTAACGAGGTCTAAATGAGGTTTACTGCGCCTTTATGTGAATGCACAAAGAGTGCGATAAATAAAGGTAATGTTGTTGTGGCAATATCAGACTCCTGACTAAATAAAGGCAGGACTGGGTGCTAAATATTCCTGGATACTGGGTGTTCAGGAAGGATAGGGAAAGAAACAAAGTGGGAGGGGTGGCAGTATTGATTAAGGAGAGTATTCCCCCCATAGGGGTCAAGGACAGAAACTATTTGGCTAGACCAAAGGAACAAAAAAGGTGCAATTACATTGCTTAGTGTAGCCCATAGACCTCTGACTAGTCAGAAGGATGCAGAGGAGCACATTTGCAAAGAAATTACAGAGAGGTGCAAGAATTATATAATGTTCATTTTAATTATCTGGAGAAAGCCTGGGATAGTAGTACTGTGAAGGGCAGAGAGGGATTAGAGTTTCTACAGCGTGCACAGGGGAATTTTCTACAACAGTATGTGTCCAGTGCAATGAGGCAGGAGGCACTGCTAGACCAGGTTCTTGGGGATGAGGTGGGTCAAGGGGAACATTTAGGGGACAGTGGCACAGGTTGGCTATGGAAAAAGACAAGGAGCAATCCAGACTAAGAATAATTAATTAGGGGGTTGGGGGGAATGGGGGAAGCCAACTTCAATGGGGCAAGAATGGACCTGGTCCAGATAAATTGCAATCAAAGATTAGTAGGCAAAACTGTGTCGGAACAACGGACTGAGTTTAAAGAGGAGATAGTTTGGGTACAGTCAAGATACGTTTCATGAGGGGTACAGGTGGAACAATCAAATCCAGAGCTCACAGGATAATGAAAGAGAGAGAGTAAAATGAAGCAGAAAAGGGATGAATATGACAGATGTCAGGTGGATAATACAATGGAGAGCCAGGCTGAATATAGAAGGCTCAGAGCAATGAGGAATGTCTAGATGTCTAGTGGCTGTTACTCAGAAACCCCACCTCCTCCCCGTGTTACACAGAAACCCCTCCCCTGTTATGCAGAAACTCCTCCCCGTTATGTAGAAGCCCCTCCCTGTTACGCAGACACCCCTCCCCCGTTATGCAGAAACCCCTCCCCCGCTACTCAAAAACCCCTCCCCGTTACGCAGAAACCTCACCCCCGATACTCAGAAACCCCTCCCGCTCCATGTATTATGCAGAAACCCCTCCCCCGATACTCAGAAACCCCTCCCCCCGTGTTACGCAGAAACCCCTCCCCGTTACTCAGAAACCCCTCCCCCTCCCCGTGTTACGCAGAAACCCCTCCCCGTTACACAGAAACCCCTCCCCGTTACACAGAAACCCCTCCCCGTTACACAGAAACCCCTCCCCGTTACACAGAAACCCCTCCCCATTACAGAGAAACCAGTCCCCATTACACAGAAACCCCTCCCCATTACACAAACACCCCTCCCCGTTACACAGAAACCCCTCCCCGTTACACAGAAACCCCTCCCCGTTACACAGAAACCCCTCCCCGTTACACAGAAACCCCTCCCCGTTACACAGAAACCCCTCCCCGTTACACAGAAACCCCTCCCCGTTACACAGAAACCCCTCCCCCTCCCTGTTACACAGAAACCCCTCCCTGTTACACAGAAATCCCTCCCCCGTTACACAGAAACCCCTCCCCGTTACACAGAAACCCCTCCCCGTTACGCAGAAACCCCTCCCCGTTACACAGAAACCCCTCCCCGTTACGCAGAAACCCCTCCCCGTTACGCAGAAACCCCTCCCCGTTACGCAGAAACCCCTCCCCATTACACAGAAACCCCTCCCCGTTACACACTGCTGGCTGTGATCCCCTCTCCGGATGGTCAGGCCCTGTCCCCACACTCACCTCCACCTTGTAGATATTGGAAGGGTGGTCTCTCTTGCCACACCCGGTGCTCACGGTTTTGCAGCAGCTGTCAGGTACAATTCTGTCTCCGGATTTCCCAGTCTTCACCCACTCGCTCTCCAGCCAGTCCTTGGAGTTGTTGCTCCCACAGCAGTGGAACTAAAGAGGTAAAGACACAGAGGAGTTTGGTGAGAGCTCACGGAGCCACTTGTCACTGAAACTGAGACAATCTCATCCGCAGCCGCGTTCCTCCCTTCCCCAGACCCAAACGCTCATTCTCCAATTTCTCTCCAATCTCCCCTCACACCTTCTCCGAGCTGATCCCATCTCCACGTGACTCACCGCTCTCCATCCTCCACCCTATTCCCACTAAAGTGACAACTGTCCCCATTTCAGTCAATATTTTTAATGATTCTTGTTATGATTCCAGCTGATGTTAATGCTGGACAAGTCCGATCCCAGAGTGAAACCTGGCTTGATAGATCCTAACTTTGTTTTTGGAGGTCACTTACTGAACACATTCACAAGAGTCTGCCACTGTGCTTATAACACAAAGAAAGTTTATTAAACAAGAAAAATAAACTATATTACTCTAGACAAAAGATTTCAATACAAACACCAGAAAATGATTCAAACTCACACTATTCCTTTTATCCCAGAAATTCACTTACAGACATAAAACCCTAGTGAAGATTTACCACTATCTCAACATCAAGGCTTCTTGCTTGGGCTGGCTCCATTGCGATTTTTTTTCTTTTGGTGGATTTCTGAGCATTTACTAGATGCTGTTACCCGGCTGGTATTTCTCCCTGAGACACCCCAAAACCACAATCTAAACTCACTATTCATTCAACTTCAGAGCAAACACATGGGTTCCCTAAGCTCAGTTTCTCAGCAGTCTTGTAGAATTTCTTGCTAGAGAGTTTAGAACTCCTGCCTTCACTCTTTCTGGCATACACACACCGGCTAACCTGCCCTGTGTGTCCCTGGACACCTGTCGCTAGGCAATAGCACAGTTTTTTCTACCTTATTTGTTTTCCTAAATTCACTAAGCCACTAACCCTTTTGTAATCCTATCTCTTCACTTGGCAAGGGTTGTAAAAACTTATTAAAAATGCATGTATATAAACAGCCTCCAGACTTCCTAGCACCAAACTCACAAAAAACTCTAAATGAAACTAGAACCATGTTCCGCCTTTCTTAACATACAAATATAAATTAAACTCAAAGTTATACATTGTTCCGACCATTCTCTCTTTTCAGGTACTGTTTCTCCCTCCTTTAATCTACCATCATCACTCCCTCCTCAAAAAGACCAAACCACAACAACCCCAATCCTTACAGCCACCATCCCAACTCTAACTGCCCTTTCCTCTCTGAAATCCTCGATATATTGTCACTTCCCAAATCCGCTTGTGTCTTTCCCATAACTCCATGCTTAAATCCCTCCAATCAGGTTTCTCTCCCTGTCACAGTACCTAAATGACTCTTAGGATATCATTCGTGACACTGATATGTGACAGTGACAAAGGTGAACTTTCCCTCCACATCCTTCTTGATTGGTCTGCAACCTTTTACATGGTTGACCATACCATCCTCCTTCAACGCCTCTCCACTCTTGCTAAGCTGGGTGCTCCCACATATGGCTCCTTTGTAATCTATCTAATCATAACCAGGGAATCACTTACAACGGCTCCTCTTCCTGCTCCCACACTATTATCTCTGGTGTTTCCCAAGGATCTGTCCTTGATCCTTTCCTATTTCCCATCTATTTGCTGGCCATTGGCGATATCATCAGAAGGCATGGTGTTAGTTTTCACATCTATGTTGATGATACGCAGTTCAACCTCTCTTGGCTCCTCCACTGTTGCTAAATGATCAGACTGCTTTCCCAACATCTGGTACCGGATGAGCAGAAATTTCCTCCATTTAAATATTGGGAAGACTGAAGTCATTGTTTTTGTTCTCATTCCAAATTCTGTTTCCTGGCTACCAACTCCATCCCTCTCCTTGGTAATGCTCTGAGATTAAGTCCTGAGCCTTGCTCTGCTATTAGCACATTCTGCTATCTGGCCTTTACGCCACTATTAACACCTGCCTTAGTCTTTAACACTATCATTACCATTTCCTTTGTCTTGTGTCCATGACATATTTGTCAAATCTCTCCTGAGCTCCCACCTATCCCTGACCTTCTCTTTTGCTGCACCCTCTCGTCAACAGTATAAAATCCATCACATTTCTTTAGTTCTGAAGAAGAGTCATATGGATTTGAAACGTTAACTCTGTTTCTCTCTCCACAGATGCTGCCAGAGCTACTGAGTTTTTCCAGCATTTTCTGTTTTTATTATCTGAGATTAAGCCAGTCTGTTCACAAACTTGGTGTCACATTTGATCTGAGATGAGCTTCTGACCCAATATTCATGTCGTATCTAAAACCGCCTTTATCCACCTCTGTAACATCATTTAACTTCACCCTGTCTCAGCTTATCTGTTGCTGAGCCCCTCACCCATGGTTGCGTTACCTTGAGGCTTTACTATTCCAATGCACTTGACTGTTCCTGGGTGGTCTTCCACGTTCTACCCTCCGTAACCTTGACAATCTCTAAAATTTTGCTGCTTGTGTCTTAACTTGCAGCAAGTCCCATTGCCCTATCACCCCTGTGCACGCTGACCTACATTGGCTCCCAGTCAAGTAGCATCTTGACTTTAAAATTCTTATCCTTGTTTTCAAAGCCCTCAGTGGCCTCGATCCTCCCTATCTCTATAATCTGCTCTAGCCCTTAACCCTCCGAGATACCTGCACTCCTCGAATTCTGGCATCTTGTGCATTACCAATCAGAATTGCTCCACCACTGGTGGTCATGCCTTCAGTTACCTAGACCCAAGCTCTGGAATTCCCTCCCCACATCTCTCTACCTCTTTATATCACTTCCCCCACTTTAAGACTCTTCTTGCAACCAACTTATGACCAAGCTTTTGGTTATCTGACCTAATATCTCCTTTTACAGCTCAGAAAATATTTCTGGTTTGTAATACTCTTGGGACATTTTAGGACATTAATGATGCCATTCTCAATACAATTGTTGTTGTATTAACCCTGCAACCAACACAAGCAAAGTCCAAAAAGTCTCCAGGCTCACTCTCCCCAGGTCACTCCCCGCCGCTCACTCTCTCGGATGGTCACTCTCCCTGGGTCACTCTCCCCAGGTCACTCCCCGCCGCTCACTCTCTCAGATGGTCACTCTCCCTGGGTCACTCTCCCCAGGTCACTCCCCGCCGCTCACTCTCTCCGGTGGTCACTCTCCCTGGGTCACTCTCCCCAGGTCACTCCCCGCCGCTCACTCTCCCCAGCGCTCACTCTCCCCGGGTCACTCTCCCCGGGTCAATCTCCGCAGTGCTCACTCTCCCCGGGTCACTCTCCCCGGGTCAATCTCCCCAGCGCTCACTCTCCCCGGGTCAATCTCCCCAGCGCTCACTCTCCCCGGGTCACTCTCCCCGGGTCAATCTCCCCAGTGCTCACTCTCCCCGGGTCAATCTCCCCGGGTCAATCTCCCCAGCGCTCACTCTTCCCGGGTCCCCAGGTCAATCTCCCCGGCGCTCACTCTCCCCGGGTCAATCTCCCCAGCGCTCACTCTCCTCGGGTCACTCTCCCCAGGTCAATCTCCCCGGCGCTCACTCTCTCTGGCGCTCACTCTTCCCGGGTCACTCTCCCCGGGTCAATCTCCCCAGTGCTCACTCTCCCCGGGTTAATCACCCCGGCGCTCACTCTCCCCGGGTCAATCTCCCCGGGTCAATCTCCCCAGCGCTCACTCTCCCCGGGTCAATCTCCCCGGGTCAATCTCCCCAGCGCTCACTCTCCCCGGGTTACTCTCCCCAGCGCTCACTCTCCCCGGGTCAATCTCCCCAGGTCAATCTCCCCAGCGCTCACTCTCCCCGGGTCACTCTCCCCAGGTCAATCTCCCCGGGTCAATCTCCCCAGTGCTCACTCTCCCTGGGTTAATCACCCCGGCGCTCACTCTCCCCGGGTCAATCTCCCCAGTGCTCACTCTCCCCGGGTTAATCACCCCGGCGCTCACTCTCCCCGGCTCAGCTCACTCTCACCGTGTTAGATTACTCACTTCTTGCTGAAGTTTGTCGACGGCCTTGGTAATTTTCGTGTCTCCTTCCACCCGGTATTTTTCGATCATTGTCACTCTCAGATTGGTCTTCAGGTCATCACTGAGCTGCAAGAGAGGGCAGAGAGTTAGAGCGAGGGACAAAGTGAGAGTGAGGGACAGAGCGGGAGCCAGAGCGAGGGACAGAGCAAGAGCCAGAGCCAGAGCGAGGGACAGAGCAAGAGCAAGAGCCATAGCAAAGACAGAGCAAGAGCCAGAGCCAGAGCGAGGGACAGAGCGGGAGCCCGAACGAGGGACAGAGCGGGAGCCAGAGCCAGAGCGAGGGACAGAGCGGGAGCCAGAGCGAGGGACAGAGCAAGAGCCAGAGCGAGGGGCAGAGCGGGAGCCAGAGCGAGGGGCAGAGCAAGAGCCAGAGCCAGAGCGAGGGACAGGGCAGGAGCCCGAGTGAGGGACAGATCAGGAGCCAGAGCCAGAGCGAGGGACAGAGCGGGAGCCAGAGCCAGAGCGAGGGACAGAGCGGGAGCCAGAGCCAGAGCGAGGGACAGAGCGTGAGCCAGAGCCAGAGCAAGGAACAGAGCGGGAGCCAGAGCCAGAGCGAGGGACAGAGCGAGAGCCCGACCGAGGGGCAGGGCGAGAGCCAGAGTGAGGGACAGAGCGAGAGCCAGAGCGAGGGACAGAGCGGGAGCCAGAGCCAGAGCGGGGGACAGAGCGGGAGCCAGAGCGAGGGACAGAGCGGGAGCCAGAGCCAGAGCGAGGGACAGAGCCAGAGCGAGGGACAGAGCGAGATCCCGAGTGAGGGACAGAGCGGGAGCCAGAGTGAGGGACAGAGCGGGAGCCAGAGCGAGGGACAGAGCGAGGGACAGAGCGAGATCCCGAGCGAGGGACAGAGCGGGAGCAAGAGCGGGGGACAGAGCGAGGGATAGAGCGAGGGACAGAGCCAAAGCCAGAGCGAGAGCCAGAGCCAGAGCGAGGGACAGAGCCAGAGCCAGAGCGAGGGACAGAGCGGGAGCCAGAGCCAGAGTGAGGGACAGAGCGAGGGACAGAGCCAGAGCGAGGGACAGAGCCAGAGCGAGGGACAGAGCGGGAGCCAGAGCCAGAGTGAGGGACAGAGCGAGATCCCGAGCGAGGGGCAGAGCGGGAGCCCGAGCCCGAGCGAGGGACAGAGCGAGAGCCCGAGCGAGAGGTGGAGCGAGAGCCAGAGCGAGGGACAGAGCGGGAGCGCGAGCCCGAGCGAGGGGCAGAGCGAGAGCCCGAGCGAGAGGTGGAGCGAAAGCCAGAGCGAGGGACAGAGCGGGAGCGCAAGCGAGAGGTGGAGCGAGGGACAGAGCGGGAGCCAGAGCCCGAGCGAGGGACAGAGCGAGGGACAGAGCGAGAGGTGGAGCGAGAGCCAGAGCGAGGGACAGAGCGGGAGCCAGAGCGAGGGACAGAGCGGGAGCGCAAGCGAGAGGTGGAGCGAGGGACAGAGCGGGAGCCAGAGCCCGAGCGAGAGCCAGAGCGAGGGACAGAGCGGGAGCGCAAGCGAGAGGTGGAGCGAGAGCCAGAGCGGGAGCCCGAGCGAGAGCCAGAGCGAGGGACAGAGCAGGAGCCCGAGCGAGAGGTGGAGCGAGAGCCAGAGGGAAGGGCAAAGCCAGAGCTAGAGCGAGGGACAGAGCGAGAGCCAGAGTGAGAACGGGAGCGAGGGACAGAGAGACCCGCTGCACACGGGTCTGAGCCTGGGGGTCAGTGTGGGACAGAGAGACCTGCTGTACCCGGGCCTGACACTGGCTGTCAGTGTGGGACAGAGACCTGCTGTACCCATGTTTAACACTGGGGGTCAGTGTGGGACAGAGAGACCTGATGTACCCGGGTCTGACACTGGGGGTCAGTGTGGGACAGAGAGACCTGCTGTACCCAGGTCTGACACTGGCTGTCAGTGTGGGACAGAGAGACCTGCTGTACCCGAATCTGACACTGGGTGTCAGTGTGGGACATGGAGACCTGCTGTACCCGAATCTGACACTGGGTGTCAGTGTGGGACAGAGAGACCTGCTGTACCCGGGTCTGACACTGGGTGTCAGTGTGGGACAGGGAGACCTGCTGTACCCGAATCTGACACTGGGGGTCAGTGTGGGACAGGGAGAGACCTGCTGTACCCGAAACTGACACTGGGTGTCAGTGTGGGACAGAGAGAGACCTGCTGTACCCGAATCTGACATTGGGTGTCAGTGTGGGACAGAGAGAGACCTGCTGTACCCGAATCTGGCACTGGGTGTCAGTGTGGGACAGAGAGACCTGCTGTACCCGGGTCTGACACTGGGGGTCAGTGTGGGACAGAGAGGCCTGCTGAACCCGGGTCTGACACTGGGGGTCAGTGTGGGACAGAGAGGCCTGTTGTACTGGGTCTGACACTGAGGGTCAGTGTGGGACAGGGAGACCTGATGTACCCGAATCTGACACTGGGGGTCAGTATGGGACAGAGAGAGAGACCTGCTGTACCCTAATGTGACACTGGGGATCAGTGTGGGACAGGGAGACCTGCTGTACCCTAATGTGACACTGGGTGTCAGTGTGGGACAGAGAGACCTGCTGTACCCGGGTTTGACACTGGGGGTCAGTGTGGGACAGAGAGACCTGCTGTACCCTAATGTGACACTGGGTGTCAGTGTGGGACAGAGAAACCTGCTGTACCCAGGTTTAACACTGGGGGTCAGTGTGGGACACTGACCTGCTGTACCCGGGTCTGGCACTGGGTGTCAGTGTGGGACAAAGAGGCCTGCTGTACCCGGGTCTGGCACTGGGTGTCAGTGTGGGACAGGGAGACCTGCTGTACTCGAATCTGACACTGGGGGTCAGTGTAGGACAGAGTGACCTGCTGTACCCGAGTCTGACACTGAGTGTCAGTGTGGGACAGAGAAACCTGCTATACCCGGGTTTGACACTGGGGGTCAGTGTGGGACAGAGACCTGCTGTATCCAGGTTTGACACTGGGAGTCAGTGTGGGACACTGGCCTGCTGTACCCAGGTCTGACACTGGGGGTCAGTGTGGGACACTGGCCTGCTGTACCCAGGTCTGACACTGGGGGTCAGTGTGGGACAGGGAGACCTGCTGTACCCAGGTTTGACACTGGGGGTCAGTGTGGAACACTGGCCTGCTGTACCCAGGTCTGACACTGGGGGCCAGTGTGGGACAGGGAGACCTGCTGTACCCAGGTCTGACATTGGGGGTCAGTGTGGGACAGAGAGACCTG